>NC_056731.1:1261070328-1261095328 GCF_019279795.1 Protopterus annectens
TCCTGTTGAAGGCAGGGAATGAGTGTTATCATTGTTTCCAAGCTGTGGCTGTGCTGAGTCCATACACTTTTCAGGTACCATTGTAATTTCCTCATATGCAGTTTTGCAAATGGTATTAGTAGTATGCAAAATGTCATGAATCCCAAGGCCTGCAGAATTTTTCTTGCAGGGAGTTGGGTCTTTGTTGCCATTATTCTGAAATATTGAAACAGCTGTTGTTGCTCGTCTGGTGTGAGATAAGCCATCTGGGCAGTTGTATTCAAGCTGGTACCCAGCAGGGTAACACGATGAACATCAGTAAAACTTCTGTGCATAAACAAAAGCCGTGTTGCTAAACATTAACTTTATGTAAATTAATAGTATGAAACAGACTCCATATGGATTGCTAAAAAATAACATCCCAGCCAGCCAATAGCCATTTATCAAGTAAACAACCAATCATTTAATACCCTAAAGAACATTAGCCAATCATCAGCTCAGCTAAAGGGTAAGACTAAAACCATTAGTAACCTTACAACTTGTGGAGTCTGACATGCATAGACAGTAAACATATTACCAATCCTGTTGCAGTCATCACACTTGGGTTGATTCCCAAAGCTGAAGAATGGGTGGAGGCAGTCAAGAAGAGTTGGGGCTGGCTAGTATGCCCTGCAGGACTGCTGTTGCAAAGCCCACCCCTGGATTTGGAAAAGATAGGCAGGTGGTAATGCTTGGTGAAGGTATGAACAGAACTCAAGTAACAGCTTCCAAAATGTCTGTGGTAGGGACTCCTCTGAGAAAGGCTGTAGAGGTTGAAGTTGCCCTAGTGGAATGCATTCTGACCCCCTGAGGGGATGGTTTCCCCTGGTGTTTCTAACAGAAATGGATACAGTGTTCTATCCATTCGGAGATGGTTTGTTTTGATATGGCCTTGCCCCCTGCCCCTGGTGCAAAGCTGACTAGTAACTGGTCAGATTTCCTAAAGGGCTTAGCCCCATCAAGGTAGAATCTGAGCTGTCTGTGCACATCTAAAGAGTGCAGGATTCTTTTGTCCTTATTTTGAGGACTAGGGAAAAAAGGTGGGCAAATGAACAGATTGGTTAAGAGCCACACTGGACACCACTTTAGACATGAAGGATGGGTTGGTCCTGAGGGAGACCCTGTCAGCATGAAAAATAATGAAGAGTTCCACAGCCGTAGGTGCTTGTAGCGCAGACACTCTTCTAGCTGAAGTGATGGCCAGAAGCAAGGCTGTTTTCCAAGAGAGGAATTTTAACTCTGCTGATGCTGCAGGCTCAAGGGGGGTAGCGTGAGCTTTTCCAACACAAAGTTAAGGTCCCAAGCAGGGGTGGGGACTCTTCTTGGTGGCTTTAAGTTATTAACCACTCTCAGGAACTGCTTGATGAGAGAGTGAGAGAAGAGGGGGTGGCTCAGTGCTGTAATGAGCAGAGATGGCAGAGGCATGGATCTTAATGGAAGAGAAGGACAGGCCTCTGTGGAGTAGGTCTGCTAGATAATCCAGGATAACAGGTAAAGAGGGCTGTGCTGTATCCTCTCCTTTAGTGTGAATCCAGGAACAATACCTTTTCCACTTTCAGCATAGGATTTCCTTGTACTGAATCATCTGGCTTCACGTATGACATCCAGTACCTGCTTGCTTAGGCTGGCAACTGGAGGAGAATTCAAGGAATAAGCCAGGCTGCAAGGTTCAGCGTTTGCAATTGCGGATGCAAGAAAGTACTGCTGTGTACACTTAGCATAAATGTAGATGTTAGTGTGTATTCACTGTTGCAGTCCTCACATATGGGTTACCCAGCTCAAGGTAGCCCTCAGTCGGCCCGAATACCAGAGTCCTTGGTATATGATGTCGGCTGCCATCTGTTGTAAAACTGATTTCAGTACGTCCGGTATAAAAGGGAGGCAGCCAATGCCATTTCCTCAGTTTTTCTTGCCTTAACTGTCATTCCCTCAGTTTTTCTTGCCTTAACTGTCAGGAGCCCCCAAAAGAAGGCTACCCCAAGAATGGTAGTACCCTGGACAAAATCTATAGTCTGTGCCTTAGGAAAAAAGGGGGAATGGAGGGTGGGAAACCAGGACTGCAACAGTGAATACACACGAACATCTACATTTATGATAAGTGTACACAACTGTACTATGTTCTTCGTGCTTCACTGTTGCAGACCTCACATATAGACCTCACATATGGGTTGATTCCCAAAGCCCAGTAAGAAGACAAAGGGGAGAGGAAGGATCACAGATTAAGGGTTGGTAAGGAGGCCCTGCAAAACTGCAGAGGCAAAATCAGCCCTGGATTTAAAAAACAAAGGTAGATTGTAATGCTTTGTGAAATTATGGACAGAAGACCAAGTAGCTGCTTCTAGAATGTCCTTAATAGGCACACCTCTCAGAAAGGCTGCAGAGGTAGATGCTGCTCTAGTAGAATGGGTCCCAATACCCTGAGGGGGAACCTTCCCATGATGCAGGTTAACAAAAGTGAATACAATGAGCAATCCATTTGGAAACGGTTTGTTTTGAAATAATTTTACCCTGAGCCCCAGGAGCAAAACTAACCAATAAATGCTCAGATTTTCAAAAGGATTTAGTCCTGCCAAAGTAAAATCTCAGCTGTCTATGCACATCAGGAGAGTGCCGAATCCTTTCCCCTTTATTTTGGGGACTATTAAAAATGTAGGCAGGTGAATAGACTGGTTAACGGTTAAAATGGAAACCACCTTAGGCATAAAGGAGGGATTGGTTCTCAGAGAAACCCGATCTGAGTGAAAAATAATGAAAGGTTCTACTGCCATTAAGGCTTGCAGCTCAGATACCCGTTTAGCTGAAGTAATAGCTAAAAGGAAAGCAGTCTTCCAGGATATAAACTTCAAATCTGCAGGGGCAGCTGGTTCAAAGGGTGAGAGAGTACTTTTTTCCAGGACAAAATTAAGATCTCAAGCAGGAGTAGGAGTTCTTCTGGGAGGTTTAAGACTACTAGCTCCCCTCAGGAACTGCTTCATCAAGGGGTGAGAAAAAAAAGGTTGCTCAAAAGGACAATGAGCCGAAATTGCTGAAGCATGAATTTTGACTGAAGAAAAGAAAAGTCCACTATTAAGCAATCCTGCTAGGTAGTCAAGAATGAGTGAAAGAGAAGGATGAGAAGAGTCTTCTCCTTTAGCTAGCATCCAAGAGCAAAATCTTTTCCATTTATCTGCATAGGATTTTCTTGTGCTAGGTCTCCTGGCCTCATGAACTTCAACCACCTGCTGGGAAAGATTTAAAGTATTAGGCAGGCAGTTAAATGCAGAGTATGAAGATGAGGATGAAGGAACTTTCCCCCTCCCTGAACCAACATATCTTGTACCAGGGGAATATGCCAAGGCTGAGCCTGGGAAAGGCTGCGAAGGAGGGGATACCAATGCTGCCTAGGCCAATGTGTAGCTACCAGAATAGCCTTTGGTTTTTTGTCCCTTATCTTTAGTAGCACTCTGAGAAGAGGCAGAGGAGGGAATGCATAAACAAAGATGTGTCCATGGGAAGGACAACGCATCCATCCTCCCAGCTTTGTTGCGAAACTCCCTGGTGCAGAAGGTTGGAAGGCGATGAGTGGTGTGAGAGGAGAAAAGATCCACTTGTGGGGTGCCCCAATGAGGAGTGATGCGATGGAAAATGTCCCTTTTCAGTTGCCACTCGTGAGGATCCAGAACATGTCTGCTCAAATGATCCGCCAAGGAGTTTAGCCTCCCTGTAAAATACTGGACTATTAGATGTAAGCCCATGGATGCTGCTATGGACCATAGTCTCATGCTTTGTCTGCACAAGGGGTAAGAGTGAGTCCCACCCTTGCTTGTTGATGTACCACATGACTATGGTATGGTCTGTCCTGATCAGCAGAGTCCCAGTATGCCCCTGCCCTCCAGATGAGCCTCCCCATGCAACATCTGAGGTGTCTGTGGTGAGAGTCTGGCTGGCAGGTGGTGGGCGGAAAGGCAGACCCTTGTTCTGAGAACAGGCTGTCGCCCACCAGAGGAACTTCATTTGTAGACAGGGAATCAGGGGAATAATCAAGTCCAAGTCCTGTGTGTGTTGACACCAAAGATTCTTGAGGTACCATTGAAGTTCTTATATGCAGCCTTGCATATGGGATCATCAAAATACATGAAGCCATGAACCCCAGTGCTTGCAGGAATTGCCCTGCAGTGAGCTGGGTCATGCTTGCCAAGTTCATGAAATAAGTGGAAAGATCTTCTTGCTTCTGTTGAGGGAGGAATACCATCTGGGTGGCTGTATTCAGACTTGCTCCCAGGAAAACAATCTCCCTTGAAGGAACCAACTTTGACTTCTTTTCATGGAGTGTGTAACCCAAAAAGGTGAGAGTGTTCTTCACGAAATACAAATCCTTTTGTAGTTGTTCTGGGGAGTTTGCTTGAATGAGGCCAGGTAAGGATAAATTTGAATGTTTCTCTGCCTGCAAAAAACAATGGCTGGAGGCAGTCACTTTGGCTTATCTACTGCTTCCAGAGTTTTTACAAAGGGCAATGCAGAGAATTGAAAGTGTTGCTCCCCAGCCCTGAAGCGAAGGAACTGCCTGCAACTTTCCCCTTATTGGGATGTGCAGATAAGCCTCTTTGAGATCCAAAGTTACCAGCCATGAATCCTTGTCCAGCACTGGTACTAAATTGTTGAAGCGTGAGCATCCTGAATTGTTGAAGCGTGAGCATCCTGAATTTGGGAATCACCAGAAAAAAGTGTTTAGAATGGACAGATCCAGAATAGGGCACCATGTGCCCCCTTTTCTTGGGCACCAGAAAAAGCCCTGAATAAAAACCTAGGCCTGCCTGTTTTGCAGGAACTGGCTCTATAGCCCCCATCGTCAGTAGAGAAGAAATTTGAGTTTCTACCTCTGCCCTGAGAGTTCTGGGTATGTCTGGGTATCCTTGGAAAACTGGGAAGGTGTTAAAGTAAAACTTGTAACCTTGGTTTACTATATTGAGCACCCATTTGTCGTCTGGGATGGTAGACCATACCTCTGTGAACCTGGATAACCTTCCCCCCAAAGGAAACCCAGGGTCCGCAGAGGTAGGCACAAGAAGACCGGAGTCATTGAGAATGTTTGCTTTGGGAAGCTGGCTTAGAACTCCCCGATTTAGCAGAAGACGAAGAATGCCATTGTTTAGCCCTTTGAGGGGCAGAAGCCTGCCCTCTGGAAGATCTGAAACCCCCTAGGCCTAAAGCGACCCTGCTTGCTAGGATCAAAAAGATTGTCCTTGTTCATAGGAACATCCAGCAATTTAGATTTAACTGGTTCAGAAAGAGGCTGCTCCCTGAGCCAAGCATGCCTTCCAATTACGGAACCAGTGGCTGCTGCTCTGCAGGAAGCCCCCAAAGTGTCAAAACCATAATGAAATGAATATTTATTAACTAAAGTGGCAGAATTCAGTAAGTCTTGTAAATCTTTGTTCTCCGTCATGGAAGGAATATCTCCAAGTTTAGCCCCAATAGCCTCCAAAGTATGCTGCTGATACTTAAACATGTGAAAAAGACAATTCACGGATCTAATGGCAAGAATTGCAGAAGTATAGACTTTTTTACCCCACCTCTCCAAGGCCCTAGATTCCTTATCAGAAGGCACAGGGTTTTTAGCAAAAGTAGCCTGAACACCCTTGGGGCCTTGAGAAATAATTTCTGGATCAGCAGTAGGGTTATTAAAAAAAGGAACTATGAGATTCAGGAACCCTGCAATACCCATCTGATTTTCTAGGGGCAGGAGGAACAGAATTAGGAGTTAAAAAATTTTCCCTGAAAACATCATCCATAACTTCCAAAACTGGAGGTATAGCCAGAGGCTTATGCTGTGGCAAATCTAAAAATTCCCCGATTTTCTTAGACTGTGGAAAATCCTGACATTCCCATTTAAAATGCTCCCTAAGAGTATTCAAAGTATTCCCAAAGGAAAAATCCTCTGGAGGGGAGGCAGAAGGGATAGAATCCTCAGCATCAGTATCCTCAAAGCCAGAAAAAAAGTTGAGAATTTCCTTCACCATCAGACATACTGGAAATCTCGGAATCTAAGACAGACAAAACATCAGGAGATAATTCCCTAGCTCTCTTTGGAGGGAGGGGGGGGGGGTGACCGCCCCTAATCAGGGAAAGAAGATCACCAGCCATCTTTACCTGGGACCGAGGTACAGGAGGGGAGGCAGACGCCTGCTTGTGAGTAAGTTTGCAGCCGAAAGGTTTAATAGCAATCTGGAGAGACTCAGAAGGCCTAGCAACTGCAGAAGTCTGAGTTAAGGTAGTCGGTCTGGTTCTGGTCTCATGTTGAAAAGAAGAGGCGTCAGAAGGCGGTGCCTGCAAAGCGGCACCGGACCTATCTGAGGTGGCGAAAGGCAGAGGGTCTGAAGACGAAATAGCAGCCTGTGGCATGGAGGACTCTGTAAAGGTCTCGGCAGAGGCTTGCGGCTGAAAATCTGCGGACTGCAGGGGCTGCAAAAGCACCTCACTGACTACTGCTGTGCCGATTACCAATTTCACCGGTGCGTCATCAGTAGAATTAACCCTAGGCCTGTCACAGTCCTTGACTTTGCGTTTCCTAGGTATAGCCGAAGTCGGGAGACCAGAAGATGCCATACCGCCGAACTAACGCCAGACTCCGAAAATGCTTATACAAAATCTTAGCTCTACGGCGTATGGTACGCGGGTTAAAGAAAGCACAGAGATCGCAGTTAGGGACGTTGTGCTCAAGGCCCAAAAAAGTTATACAATAGGAATGGAAATCACGGTGCGGAATTGGTTTTCCACAGGCAAGACAGTTAACTTTATCTGACATTCGTTAAAGCAAGAAAAGGGGATCCCCAACGGTGTACTTATCTGAAGGAGTCTTCAACTTGGTAGTCTGAAAGCAAAACGAAGGTAAACGGCCAACCGGCAATAGTGCAAATTGCATCTGCTTTGGGCTCAGTGGCAAGAAAGACTGAGGAAATGGCGGTGGCTGCCTCCCTTTATACCGGATGTACTGACATCAGTTTTACAACCGGCAGCAGCCGACGTCATATACCAAGCACTCTGGTATTCGGGCTGACTGAGGGCTACCGGGAGCTGGAGAACCCATATGTGAGGACTGCAACAGTGAAACACGAAGAACATCAGCAGTGGCAAACCCTGCTCTGGTTCTTGAAAACAAAGGCAAAATTATAATGCTTTGTGAAAGTGTAAACAGAAGACCATGTGGCAGCCTCCAAAATGTCTTTAATAGGTACACCCCTTAAAAAGGCTGCAGAAGTGGAAGCTGCTCTAGTTGAGTGGGTCCTAACCCCTTGAGGAGGAACCTTGCCATGAAAGGAATAACAAAGTAATACAATGAGCAATCCATTTAGAAAAGGTTTGCTTAGAAATAGCCTTGCCCTGGGTTCCAGGGGCAAAGCTGACCAATAACTGATTATTTCTGAAGGTCTTTAGTCCTGTCCATATAAAACCTGAGCTGTCTATTCACATCAAGAGAATTTAGGATTCTCTTACCTCTATTTCAAGGATTAGGAAAGAAGGTAGGAAGGTGTATGGACTGATTAAGAGTCAGGCTAGAAACCACCTTAGGTATAAAGGAGGGGTTGGTTCTCAGAGAGACCCTATCTGCATGGAAAATAAGTAAAGGCTCCACAGCTATCAAAAGCATGCAGCTCTGAAACACTCCTGGCTGAAGTTATAGCCAAGAGGAAGGCGGTCTTCCACGAGATAAACTTTAAATCTGCAGTGGCAGCTGGCTCAAAAGGAGGAAGAGTGAGAGTTTCTCTAGAACAAAATTAAGATCCCAGGCAGGAGTAGGCACCCTTCTGGGAGGTTTTGACTTGCAAGCACCTCTGAGAAACATTTTCATCAGAGGATGATAGAAAAATGGGTTGTTCAAAAGAACAATGAGCAGAAATGGCTGAAGCATGGATCTTGATAGAGAAAAAAGAAAGAAAGATCATACTGAAACAAATCAGCCAGGTATTCCAGGATCAGAGGAAGAGTAGGCTAAGAAGAAGATTCCCCTCTAGCCTGCATCCAAAGAGAGAATATTTCCCATTTGCCAGCATAAGACTTCCTAGTGCTAGGCCTCCTGGCCTCCCTCAGCAAGTCAACCACCTGCTGGGAAAGGGAAGAAGAAAAGGATGGAGTCATACAATGAGCCATGCTGCCAAATGGCGAGACTGAAGATGAGGATGTAGAATGTTTCCTCCTTCCTGAGCCAAAAGATCTGGCTTTAGCGGAAGATGCCAAGGAAAAAATTGGGAGAGACTACGAAGCAGTGGATACCAATGTTGCCTGGTCCAGTCCTGAGCTAAGAGAATAGTCCTTGGTAGTTTGTCCCCGATCTTCAATAATACTCTGCTAAGAAGAGGAAGAGGAGAGAAGGCATAAACTGACAGCAGCATCCAAGGGAAGGACACAGCATCCACTTTCCAGGCTCTGTTGTGATGCTGTCTGGTGCAAAAAAGAGGTAGAACATGGTTGTTTGGAGAGGAGAAAAGATCCACTTGAGGAGTGCCCCAAAGTTGAATGATGCTGGAAAAAAACTGCTCTGTTCAGCTGCCACACGTGAGGATCAAGGGTCTGTCTGTTCAACTGGTCCGCCAAAACAGTGAGCCTTCCTGGAAGAAACTGAACTAAGAGATGCAGGCCCAGGGATGCTGCTATGGACCAAAGACTCATGCTCTGTCTGCACAGGAGGTAAGAAGGAGTCCCTCCCTGCTTGTTGATGTGCTGCATGACTGTGGTGGTCTGTCCTGACAAGCAGGGTCCCTGGAGAAAGATGCTTGAAAGCTAGTAAGACCTGCTGGACTGCCATCAACTCCTTTAAATTTATGTGCAGGTGCATCTGCTGGGCATTCTAACTTCCCTGTATGCATCTGCCATCCAGGTGAGCTCCCCAGGTGTAGTCCGATGGGTCTGTGGTAAAAACTTGAGTGGCCAGGGGTGGGCGAAAAGGCATGCCTTTGTTCTGTAGACAGGCTTGTTGCCCACCATAGAAACTTTGTCTGCAGACATGGAAGCAGAGGAATTATCACATTCAGGTCCTGTGTGTGTGTTAACACCAAATGTTCTTGAGGTACCACTGCAATTTCCTCCTATGCAGTCTTGCATATGGAATCATGAGAATGCAAGAGGCCATGAATCCCAGAACTTGCAGGTATTTCCTTGCAAGGAGCTGGGACAGACTTGCCAAGTCCTTGAAGTAAACTGAAAGACTTGTCTGTTTCTCCTGGGTGAGATACATCATCTGGGCAGCTGTGTTCAGACTCGCTCCCAGGAATGTTCTCTCTATGGATGGCACCCTTTTTGATTTTTCAACGTTGAGTGTGTAACCTAGCAAAGAGAGAACAAATTCTAGATCCTTTAACAACTGTTCCTGCGAATTTGCTTGAATTAGACAGTTATCCCAAGTATGGATAAATCTGAATTTTCTTCTGCCTGCAAAAAGCAATGACTGGAGCCAGGCACTTTGTGAAAATACTGGGAGCAATAGATGAGCCAAAGGGCAGCGCAGAGAATTTATAATGTTGCTTGCCCACCCTGAAACAAAGGCATTGCCTGCAACTTTCCCTGATAGGGATGTGCAGATAAGCTTCTTTGAGATCCAAAGTTACCATCCAGGAATCCTTTTCTAACACTGGCAGCAACGGATGCAGAGTGAGCATTTTGAACTTTGGAATTATGAAAAAAAAAAAAAAAGTTCAAGATGGATAGCTCTAGGATAGGACACCAGGTGCTTTCTTTTTTTTGGAACTAGGAAAAATCTGGAATAGAAACCCTGGCCTACCTGCTGAGTGAGAAACTGATTCTATTGCTCCCAAATGTAACAGAGACAAAATTTGCCTTTTTACTTCTGCCCTTTGGTTTGGAGGAGCGTCCAGGAATCCTTTGGGTACTGGAAAGGTGTGGAAAGAAAACTTGTGTCCTAGGGATACAGTTCCGAGTACCCATTTGTCGTCCAGGATGCTGGCCCAGACATTTGTAAAAAGGGACAACCTTCCCCCCCTAAAGGGCTCTCTGGGCAGGCAAGAACAGGCAGAAGTTGGACAGAGTCATTGAGAATGTTTAGATTGAGATGCACGCTTAGATTTTCCCGCCTTGAAAGAGGAAGCCTGCCAACACTTAGATCTTTGAGGGGTAGCCACTTGTCCCCTAGAAGATTTGTAACCTCTAGTCCTAGAACAGTTCTGTCTGCTGGTATCAGGAAACGTCCAACTCTTAGAAGGGTAAATCCTGCTAAAGCGAGGAGTCTGAACTTGCAGAAAGTCTAACTTGTCTGCATAGATATGGCCTTGTCTTCCATCTTCTTGAGCACTTCCTCTGCTTTGCTGCCAAAAAGACTGTCCTTATGCAAAAGTATATCTAAAAGCTTAGCCTTGACAGGCTCTGGTAGGGGCTGCTCCCTGAGCCAAGCGTGCCTTCTAACACCACAGCCAGTAGCCATAGCCCTGCAGGAGGCTTTTAGAATGTCAAAACCAAAATGTAATGAAGGTTTATTGACAAGACTGGCAGAATTCAGCAAATCCTGCATATCCTTACTCTCCGCCAACTGAGGCACAGTTGCTGTCCTAGACTTAAAAGTTTCCAAGGTGTGCTGCTGGTACTTTAGCATATGAAAAAGACAATTAGTAGACCTAACAGCAAGAGTAGCAGAGGTATAAACCTTTTTACCCCACCTATCTAGGTTCCTAGATTCCCTGTCAGAAGGAACATGATCTTTAGTAACGGTGGCCTTTAACTCCTTTAGGGCCTTGAGAAATAAACTCTGGATCAGCCAACGGATTCCTGAAAAGAAACAAATGAGAATAAGGGACTCTACAGTACCAGTCAGGTTTCCTGGGAGCAGGAGGAACCGAATTTGGAGTAGAGGAATTTTCCAGAAAAACGTCATCGACCACTGACCACTTTCAACACAGATGGAATAGCCAAAGGCTTATGCTGAGGCAAATCCAAAAACTCTCTAATCCTTTTCTTAGAAAGGGGATAATCCTGACTTTCCTATTTAAAATGTTCCCAGAGAATATTTAGAATAATCACCAAAAGAGAAATCTTCTGGAGGAGAAGCAGAAGGGATGGACTCCTCTGCGTGTGAATCCTCAAAAGGAGAGAAAGCTTGAAAAACTTCCTCTTCATCAACAGAAATGCTGAAGTATCAGAACCTGAAAAGGACAAAGCCTCAGGACAGACATCCCTACCTCTTTTTGAAGGAGGAGGCTGTGAACCCCTAAAAAGAGTCAAAAGGTCATCAGCCATTTTAAACCATTTGAGAAAGAGGGGAATGAGAGGAAACTGGAGCCTGCTTCTTCACAGGCTTACGACTGGAAGATTTACCTGCAAGTCTAAAGGACTCGAGAGGCCTGGCAACCGCCAAAGTCGTCGGCATGAGCTTGCTGTCTAAATGAAGAACGGAGGTCTCTGACACCAGAGTCAGCTTTGCGGCTCTGGATCCAGCTGAAGAGGCAACAGGTGGAAGGTCAGAAGGCAAAATGGAAGGCGGAGGCCTGGGTGCCTCTGAAATGGTCTCAACCGAGGCCTGCGGTTGAAAATCTGTGGATGGAAGGGGCTGCAAAGACGCCTCACTGGCTACCGCATGACTGACGACCAACTTATCATCAGAGGACTTGACCTTCAGAAGCCTGTCGAAGTCCTTATCCTCAAGTTTCTTGGGGATATCCGTAGCCTGAAGACCAGCGGATGCCATACCGACAAATTTAAGCCAAACTCCAAAATGCTTAGCTAAAAGCTTAGCCTGACGAAGAATAGTACGCAGATTAAAGGAAGCACAGAGATCGCAATTGGGAACGTCGTGGTCAAGGCCTAAACAAATACAACAGAAATGAAAATCTCTATGGGGAATCTGCTTTCCACACAAGACAATTATTGACCTTTTCTGACGTTCGTTAAGGCAAGAAAAGCAGATCCCCAACAGGGTACTTAGCTGTACTTCAACTGTCTAGTCGGAAACAAAAAACGTAAACTGCCGGAAAGAAACTTTGTCCCTGTCAAAATGAGATATGGTTTTCTCACCATAAACTTGAAAGAGGAAAAGAACAGGTAACGGGTTGTGAAGTGACAACATTTTGAATCTGGGTACTATCACAGGTTAAGGAAAGAAAAATCCAAAACTGGCCTCAAGCATTTTCTTTCTCTGGCACTAGGAACATCCTTGTAGGAAACCCCTTCCTCGCCAGGGACAGCATGTGATGAACATCAGGTGTAAAAAAAAGTCTTCTCTGCAGGATAAGGAATGACCCCCCCCAGAAAGAAGACATTTTCTAATTTTCTCCTACTGCCACCTGTTACCTTAAAGAATAATTTTCAAAATCCACGTTTGAAAGAATCTGTTTCCACAGAGAAAAATAGAGACTTAGACTTTCTTGAAGACAGAAGGGGCCAGGGTGGGAGGGGGGGTCACAAGATCTCTTGAAGAGTCAGACTTATTGGACTGTCCTTGGTTTTGAGAGGTTTGAAACTTCTTTTTCGAACCAATTACCATTTCTTCCTAAACATCTGTTTACCTGAATTCTGTGGAGACTGGTTATTCTATTTTTTTTCTTTTTGCCAAAACTGGATGAAGAGAAAAAAATCCATTGGACAATTTGAAAAAGTAGGGCTGAAAAAAATGTCAGGGACTCTCTTGACCAGTATACCCATCACATTTTTTGATTAACTCTGCAGCAGAGGGACCAAACAATCTCTATTCAAGGGAGAATTTAAAATCTCATTTAATACAACCAAGCAAACCTCAACAGTAGCAGTGGCCATAACCCTGGAAGTATATCAACATACACACATGCACTGCAAACAATGATTACTGACTTAAGCAACAGAAGAAACAAAGTTACTTACAACAGATTTTTCTTCACAAAAATAAACTGTAGATAAAACTGTCCTCATAATTTCACAATTTGTCAGAGCAAACAAACAAATACACAAGCCTGACAATTCAACATTCTGAAAACCAAAGTTGCAGAAATATACACTTTTTTTTACATGCATAATATATATATTATATGCATACATACATACCCACACACACACACACACACACACACACACACACACACACACACACACACACACGTGAGGCAGAGCACCTCTCTGGCCTTGTTCAAGAGGAATCTTGACCAATGGATGGGAGATTGCAGATATACCCCAGGGATTACTTCAGTGTCACTGCTTGACAGAGGCACAGCAAAATGATAGGCATAGTTTTTATTCAAACTAAAGGGGTGGCGAAAGCCACATAACTATGGGCTAGGCTTATAAATGCCCTTGGGCAGATAGGTTCATAGGTTCATACTAGGCTATGTATCAAAGGCTCTTGCTACCCCCATAGTGCCTTTTTTAGGCAAGGCTCAAAAGACAAACCCACCTCCATAGGTATCACAAGGGATAAGAAACTAAGAGTAATGCTACTCAATGCCAGAAGTCTAAACCTCAAGATGCACGCACTCGAAACTCTCCTTAGCATGGAGAACATCGACATCTGTGCAGTAACAGAAACCTAGTTCAAGGCTCCCGAGAGCACCCCAGCACTACCGGGTTATACCTCATAACATGCTTTTCGGCCCCAAAACTTGGACCGAACCGGGAGTATCAATATTCGTCCAAGATACCCACACCTCCAGGTTGGTGGCACAGCACAAAGCATCAGAGACTATCCATGTGCAACTAACAGTGGGTAAAACTGCCTTCCTGTTTATAGCCTGCTACAGACCACCCTCCCAAACCCAGGAACCCCACTCGGCTTTCCTGAGAACACTGTAAAATATGAAGGTCTCTCCAAACACCATTATATTGGGTGACTTCAACTACCCAAACAGACTGGGAGCATTACTCTAGCTCCAACACCCTAGCCCAAAGGTTCCTAGAATTTATAAACTCAAATGCTATGGAACAACTTGTTACCACTCCCACAAGAGGGGAAAACATACTGGACCTGATCATCACCAACATGGGGACTTTATGCTCCAGACCAGAAGTGTATCCCTCACTGGTAAGATCAGACCATAAACTAATCTCACTGGATATTCACATCCCGACCCCACCCCCTGCCCAGAAAACCACAGTGAAAAACTTCTCTAAAGCAAATTTCACACTCCTCAAAACCGAGGTGGAATCCTTCAAAGCCCGTGGGCCTGTGGAAAATATGGCCCAGACCGCAGAATCTTTTATAAACGCATTCTATGAACACCTTCAGGAATGCATGGATCATGCAATCCCAAATAAAACCAAGACCCAATCCTCCAAAGGCAGACATCCTGTCTGGTGGACCCCAGCCATAAACAAACTATACAATAGAAGGAGGAAGCTACTACATGATAGAGCAAAATCCCAAAAAGAGAAGGCATCTCTGATCAGTAATAGCAAAAAACTATGGGCACTCATAAAATCGTCTAAGGCCAGCTTCGAGAGAAAAACTGCACAGGACACTAAGGATAATCACAAGGCTTTCTTTAGTTATGTTAGTAACCTGGGTGAGAATTCCCAGATATGCTCAGAATTAGTCCAAAATGACAAAAAATACACCGAACCCACAGACATTGCCAACATGCTAGCTGACAGGTTCAGCGCAAACTCCCCCCCCCACCAAAAGGGCAAATATCTATCCCAGCAGAGTGCTTCCCCCTGACATCTCAGATGCTCAGGTAAGAGCCGCCCTCTCCAAAGCAAAAAACACCAAACGGTGTCCAAGGCTGCGTCCTACATGAACTCTAAGAAGAGCTAAACCCAAACATAAAACTACTGTTCAATCTCAGCCTTACTACAGGATATGTACCCAAAGAGTGGCATACAGCAACAGTGATCCCTCTCCACAAAGGTGGTGCCTCAACGGATCCTGGAAACTATCGCCCCATAAGCCTGACTAGCTTGGTCTGCAAAGCTATGGAAAGGATCATCATGGACCTCATAAATAAAGATATTGGGGACCTACAGACACTGGATCCTACCCAGTTTGGCTTTGTTAAGGGCAGATCCTGCTTGTTAAGGGCAGATCCTGCCTCTTAAACCTGGTCGACTTCTCTGAAACAGTCACCAAGGCCATAGACGAGGGGAAGGTGGTCCACACAGCCTACCTGGACCTCGCAAAAGCCTTCGATACAATACCCCACTCTGGCATTACAGATAAGCTCACCAGCTTAAATATAAACCCCTATGTCACTAGATGGGTTGCAAACTGGCTCAAGGACAGAACCCACATAGTTAGAATTGCTGGAGCCATGTCAGACTCCAAACCAGTTACAAGTGGCATCCCACAAGGCTCAGTCCTGGGACTTCTCTTGTTCGGTATATATTTCTCGGAGGTACAGGCCAACACGGAAGGACTGTGGCTGACCAAGTTCGCAGATGACTGCAAATAGGGCGCCATAATAGACTCTCCAGCCGACACAAGCATCCTCCAAAAAGGCCTCATAGAAACAGACAACTGGTGCCAGAGCCATGGCCTCAAGCTAAACGCCAAAAAGTGTATAGTCATCCCCTTTGGCAAAACAAAGTGCCCACAAATTACCACATAGATGGTAATCCATTAAGTACAGAAGAAGTAATTAGGGACCTGGGGACCCAAGTTGATAGCAATCTCTCATTTGACAACCACATGGCCAAAGTGGTTAGAAAAACATTTTATATAGCCCACCTAATCATGAAGGGATTCACATCTAGATCAGGGGAGGTCATCGTGCCTCTTTACTCATCCCTCATCAGGCCCATAATTGAGTACAATGCCCCTTTTGGGATGTACCTTACCAGACACCTGCAGCAACTGGAAAGACCCCAAAAGTACCTCACCAAGAGGATCAAAGGGCTCAAACAGATGCCATATGCTGCCCGGTTAAAGAAACTCCAGCTCTACTCAGTGGCATACCGCCTGCTCAGAGGCGACCTGTGCCTGACGTATAAAGCCATGTCTAACCCAGAATTAATGAATGGACATGCTGCTCCTCAGATAATCCAAATCCCATCTAGCCACACGCTCGAGAGACTTGAACCTCAGCACTGAAATAAATAGGACATGCTGGAGGGACAGATTCATAACCCTGAGGCTCCCTTCACTCTGGAATAAAATCCCAGTCCAGGTTAGGCAGAGTCCCTCATTGACTCTCTTCAAGAGGAACCTTGATGAGTGGATGGGAGATCGTAGGTTTACCCCGGGGATCACTTCTGTGTCACTGTTAGACAGAGGCACAGTATACTAACCTCGAAAAAGGGCATAGCAAAATTAATTTAAAATGGGTGGCGAAAGCCAAACACACTCTGGCTCGGCTTATAAATGCCCTAGGGCAGATAGCCTAGTATGAACCTATGAACCCATACATATATATATATATATATATATATATACATATATAAAATTATACATATATACACACACACAAAATCAAACACACACACACACACAAAATCTATCAATTTCCACATCCTTATTAGAAAGAGTAGGATTGGAATCAGGTATGATTACAAGCAATGGAATCAACTAAGGCTATAGCTGCTGGGTCCGGTTTAAGACTAGTTTATAAAAATGTAAAGACTAAAGAAATTTATAGATCATATCTACCTTTTTAGTGACAGCTGAAACACTATCAGGAAAACGGCAGGTACTAAGACATCTTCCAAAGGAGACAGGACAGGAGGAATGGTTTAGGTTCTGGAAAATCCTTGCAACAACTCATAGTATTTGCCGACTGAGAAACCTCAGTGTTCTCCCACTGAAAACACTGGAACATTCTAGCAATAGTCTCAAATAGAGAGAATCCCCACAGGGAGAATCAGATACAGAGGTCTCTTCTGAGTCTGAATCAGAAACCCATCCCTCCATCCACAATCTGAGGGAAAAAAACCCGAATATATCCCTACATCTTTCAGTTCAGATTCAGACCCTTGAGCCTCTTCAGGAAAACAAAACAAGACTCTCTCCTTTAACAGAAGCTACTTTGCAATCAGGATCAAAAGCCTGAGCCTGTCCAAGTAAATTACTCCAGTCCAAAGAAATTTGAATAGTAGATATATGGCTTGGTTTTCCGGTTCTTTTTGACAATGGGAATAGCATTCTGGTACAACAGGAAAACCTTCCCTGTTCCCTTTCCTAGACCAGCAAGAGTGGCTCTCCCTTGCCTAGTGAGGGGACTCCAAAAGCAGTGGAGGACATGGCTAACCCCTGGACCATAGTGGCTGTAGATGGTACACAAGAGGGAAATGAGGTGAACAGGAGTGGTCTGTGGTACGAGAAGTGGCCACAGCAGAGTCATCCACCTGTGGCTGAAGCAAACTGCTAGCCTGCTGTGGTGGTAAAGGATGTTGATCAATTTTCTTTTTGTGGCTAGAAGAAGGACTTGTAATCAGTTCCATGGTCAAGCTGAAAATGGTGTCTCTTTCCCGGGAAGACGAGCAGAGCAGTAAATGCTGGTAAAAAATTAATGGTCCATAAAACTTATTTTTTTAACAAACACACAATAAAAAGCACTTTGAAACATGACAGCAGCCCCACAACAGAAAAATAAAAATTTCTCCACAGAATTTTTTCCCCATTTAGTTTACACTAGTTTTAAACTAACAGTCAGAAATAAGTGCTCAGTTTAAAATATTAGTCTCAGGACAGTCCATTAAACAACACTATTAGCTTTAAAATACCTTTCCTGAAGGGGAAAGTAATAAAATATCAACAAAATTTAAGAAAATGAAAGGCCCCCACCCCAAAGGAATTTATCTACCCAGCAAAGAAAAACAAACGCCAGCCAGTACTCCTCAAAAGTTTCAAGAGCAGAATACTATTCAGTGGCAGTAAAGCTTTGAAGGGCTTCATGCCTAAGCTTCTCTTAGTCACCTTGGGTTGCGCTACTTGATAGTTTGGAAACGTGGAACGTGCCCTGAAGCTTTGGAAACGGTCTAGCTGTTATATCCTTGGCATGATATAACCCATACACAGCCAATGCTACTGCAGCACTGATCAATATGAGAAAGTACAGTTTTGTACCTACCATAAATGTAGATGTCCGATAGGTATGCATCTGCAGTCATAACATATGGGTTGTCCTGCCTCGGGCAGCCCTTCGGTCGGCCGGATTCCAAAGTCTGGGTCTGGCCTCGGCTGATGTCGCACTTCACCCGACGTCATAGCTCCTGGGGTATAAAGGCATCAGCCGACGCCATTTTCCTCAGTGTTTCTTGCCCCAGATGCCAGGTTCCCTGTAGAAAGGCTAAATTTGTATAAAAGTAGAAAATTCCAAACAATAGAAATCAAAAAGTATATATACATATATACATACAAACAAATACACCAGAATAGATTCCCCCAGCTAGCTAAGAGAGGGGTAAGTACCTTAGGAATACCACAGAGGGGAAGGAGGGTGGGTAATCCTGACTGCAGATGCATACCTATCGGACATCTACATTTATGGTAGGTACAAAACTGTACAATGTCCTTCAAGGATGCATCTACAGTCATAACATATGGGTAGAATACCATAGCCAAACTGGGGGAGGAGGCACTAAGATAATGATGGTGTAGTTAAGATCCCTTGTAAAACTGCAGTTGCAAAACCTGCTCGGGATCTGGAGTATAAAGGAAGATTGTAATGCTTGGCAAATGTATGCACGGAGCTCCAAGTAGCAGCTTCTAAAATGTCTTTGGTAGCCACTCCTCGTAGGAAAGCTGTAGTGGTGGCTGTAGCTCTTGTGGAGTGAGGCCTGATATTTTCAGGAGTTGTCTTTCCATGAAATGAGTAGCAGAATCTAATGCAATTTCCTATCCATTTTGAGATGGTCTGTTTTGAAATTGCTTTTCCTTGCACTCCTGTTGCATATGCTACCAGAAGCTGGTCAGTTTTTCTGCTGGCCTTAGTTCTGTCCAGATAGTAGCGCAGTTGTCTGTGTACATCCAAGGTGTATAGTAGTTTTTCCCCCCTGTTCTGTGGGTTAGGGAAGAATGTAGGTAAATGAATAGCTTGGTTCAAGGATACCCTGGATACCACCTTTGGCATAAAAGTAGGATTGGTTCTCAGAGACACTCTATCCTGGAGAAAAATAAGGAAAGGCTGCACTGCCATTAATGCCTGTAACTCGGATACCCTTCTTGCTGAAGTGATTGCTAGCAGGAAGGCAGTTTTCCAAGATAAGAACTGTAAGTCTGCTGTTGCTGCTGGTTCAAAAGGGGGAAGTGTTAATTTTTCTAGCACAAAATTGAGATCCTATGCAGGCAGAGGTGGTTTCCTTGGAGGTTTTACATTTTTGATCCCTCTCAAAAATTGTCTGAGGAGAGGATGAGAGAAGACAGGAGGATCCATGTTGTACTCTGCTGAAATTGCTGATGCATGAATCTTAATGGAAGAATAGGACAGGCCACTGTGGAACAGTTCTGCTAAGTATTCTAGGATGTGTGCTAGGTTTGCCAGTGTGACATTTGTTCCCTTTGCTGCACTCCAAATGAGGAATCTCTTTCATTTGGCTGAATATGTTTTCCTTGTGGAGGGTCTGCGAGCCTCCAGGATAATTTCCTTAACCCTCTGAGATAAAACAGGTTGGTTTTGTTTTATGCAATTTTCCAAGAAGTTAGCTGCAGCGTTTTTAAGTTTGGATGCAGGGTCTTGTAGTTGTTCTGCGTTAGAAGTAAAGGGCATAGAGGTAGAGGCCATGAGTTCGTCCGAGACATGCTTCTCAGTAGCGGGTACCAATGCTGCCTTGGCCAGTCTGGAGCTATCAGAATTACCTTTGGCTGTTCCTCTCTGATCTTCAGTAGAACTTTGTACATCAATGGGAGAGGTGGAAAGGCATATACTGTCAGGGCCTTCCAGCTGAAAGAAAGGGAGTCCACCCTCCAGGCTTGTGGGTGGTATATCAGTTGGTGGTTGAGTGGGGAGGCGAACAGGTCTATCTCTGGCATTCCCCATTTCTTTGTTATGGTTTTGAAGATGTCTGGATGCAGCATCCATTCGTGAGCATCCATGGTAGTTCTGCTTAAGCTGTCTGCTAGTGAATTCTCTTTTCCTGGTACGAATCTGGCCTGCAGTTGGATGTTGAGATTCAGGCCTAAGTTCCACAGGTCCATTGCCATCCGGCATAGGGGGTATGAATGTGTGCCTCCCTGTTTGTTGATGTACCACATGACTGTGGTATTGTCCGTCCTTATCAGCAGGTGTCCTTGCTGGAGGAATGATTTGAATGCCTCGATTGCATGCTTCACTGCCAGCATCTCCTTTAGATTTATGTGTAGATTCAGCTGGTCTTGGGACCATAGGCCTTGGATACACTTGTCTTCCATGTGTGCGCCCCAGCCTAGGTCTGAGGCGTCCGTGGTAATGGTCTGCCTTGGATGTGGTTTGTGGAAAGGCAATCCTCTGTTGATCTGGCAGGCCTGAGCCCACCACAGGAATTCTTTTTTCAGGCATGGAATGATTGGTATCAAGGCTTTTAGACTGTGTCTGTGTTGAGACCATACATTCCTTAGGTACCACTGTAATTTTCTCATATGCAGCCTGGCATGTGGGATCAAGATTATGCAGGATGCCATGTAACCCAGGGCCTGCAGGACTTTCCTTGCAGTAAGCTGATTTTGTCTTGTTAATGTCATGAAGTAGACTGGTAGTTGCTTTTGTTTTTCTTCTGTGAGAAAAGCCATCTAAGTTATTGTGTCCAGTTGTGCACCCAAAAATGTTATCCTTTGGGATGACACTAGTCTTGACATTTGTATGCTGACTGTGTATCCCAAGGCTTGCAGCAGTTGTATGACATAGGCCAAATCCTTTATTATTTTTGTCTTGTTGTTCGCTTGTATTAGGCAGTCGTCCAGGTATGGGTAGATTTGAATTCCCTGAAGCCTGCAATGTGCAATTACTGATGCCAGGCATTTCGCGAATACTCTGGGCGGAGTAGATAAGCAAAAGGGCAATGCTGAGAATTGATAATGCTCTGATCCTGCAAGAAATCTGACGTGTCTTCTGCAATCTGGTCGTATAGGGACGTGCAGGTATGCCTCCTTGAGATCTAGAGTCACCAGCCAAGACTCCTTGCCCAACATGGGAAGAAGTTGCTGTAGGGTCAGCATCTTGAATTTTGGAACAATGAGATATGTGTTCAGTGCGGACAAGTCGAGAATAGGCCTCCATTGATTTTCTTTTCTTGGTACAAGGAATAGTCTGGAGTAAAATCCTTGACCTTGTTCCATAGATGGTACCTTTTCTATTGCTCTCATCCTTAGTAAGCTGATGATTTGTTTTAGAGCCTCTGATTTCTGAAGGTTTGGCATTCCTCTCTTTTTTGGTAGAGTGTGGAAGTGAAACCTGTAGCCTTTGTCTATTGCTTGCAAAGTCCATTTGTCTCCTGTAATGCAATGCCAGTTTTTTGAAAATAAAGCTAGATTTCCGCCCAAGGGTGCTTCCAGTTGTTCCCTGGTAGGCAGAATCAGAGCCAAGTCATTGTGTCTGTCCTGTGGAAGTGGCTGCAGTCGCAGCTGTGGCAGCACTTCTCTGGTTGGCAGGTTGCCACTGACGACCCCTGTAGGCACCCCTCGATTGACCTCTGCCTCTTGGGCGTCTATTTCTGCCTCTCTGTGCTCTGGAGGTGTCTGGAAAGGACCAATTCTTTGAAGGCCAATTTCTGCTGAACCTCGGAGGTTGGACCTGCAGAAAATCCTTGACTGTTTGGACAGATTTTGCTTTTTCTTTCACTTTCTTTAGAACCTCCTGTGCAGGGGAGACAAATAAACTTTGTTTCTCCATAGGGGCATCTAGGAGTTTAGACTTAACATGGTCTGGCAAGGATTGTTCTTTTAGCCAGGCATGCCTTCGAATCACTGCTCCAGTCATAGCTGATCTAAATGAAGCCTCCAGTGCATCATAGCCACATTTTAAGAAATGATTACTGACCTGCTGAGAGTTGTGTACCAAATCCTGAAGGGACTTACGGTCTAAAGGTTCAGGAGAGGACAGCTTTTTATTCAGCTGATCTAACAAAAATTCCTGGTACTGTATCATGTGAAATTGACAGTTTAAAGCCCTGGCAGAAAGAGTAGCAGATGTATAAACCTTTTTACCCCATCTCTCTAATGCTCTTGATTCTCTTTCAGAGGGTAGGGTTTTTTTTGGCAGAAGCAGCTGCAACAACCTTAGGGCCCTGAGAAATGGTTTCTGGGTCTGCAGCATGGGCCTTATACAAGTGGAAGTGAGAATCCGGGACCCTGTAGTATCTGTCAGGTTTGGCAGGGGCCGGGGGAAGAGAATCAGGGGCAGTACTGGCATCATTGTATGCATCAACAACAACTGATAGTACAGGTGGTATGGCTAAAGGCCTATGCTGTGGTAAGTGTAAAAAAGTCCTTAGCCTTTTCCTAGAATCAGAAAAATCCTGACCCTGCCATTGGAAGTGTTCCCTCATTGAGTGTAGAGTTTCCCCAAATGAAAATTCTTCTGGAGGGGAGGCAGAAGGAATTGAGTCTTCTGCATCAGAATCCTCATAAGGTGAGTATGGTCCTTCCTGATGGTCAGATAAATCTGAACCATCCGAGGAATAGTCAGAGGAGAGAGGTTCAGGGGGTTCAGTCCTAGGCCTCTTTTCAGGAGGGGGTTGTGAGGCCCTGTCTGGGTGAGGTTGGGATCCCCTGATCAGAGAAATCAGGTCCTCAGCAAGGCTGAGAATCTGAGAACTTGAGGTAGGTCTGTGAGAGGGAGCTTTTGTAGGTAAGGCCTTGGAAAGTTTAGCTGCTTTAGCCCTGGAGAAGGCCTTAATAGACATAGAAGCAGGGGGTCTAGCTGCCCCACGTGCAGGAGTAGAGATGTCCAAATGGAATGGTGTCGGACAAATCTTGTGTGCCTGCTTCTTCAGTAGGAATTTCTGTAGCCGACTCAGCCGGGGCCTGTGTGGCCTCGGTTGTCGGAGGCATGCTTTCGGCCGAAGGGAGAACCGAGGTCTCGGTTTCAGCCGAAACCGAGACACTCGCGGTAGGCCTAACCGTGGTTTCAGCCGAAACCGCGGGCGGCGAGTGTCGGTCCTTTTCCTTGCGTTTTTTAGCTAAATGTGTAGTCGGAGTCTCCGACGGCATTTTATATGCAAAAGCAGAGCCAAAAAACTCTTCAGCAAACTCCGACCGACGTCTAAGTGTCCGTCGGTTGAAGGAAGCACAGGCTAAACAAGCTGATACGTCGTGGTCTGGGCCTAAGCAAGGAAGGCAGTAAGAGTGGAAATCCTTATGAGGTATTTGTTTCCCACAAGTTAAACAATTGTTTACTTTGTCTGACATCGGCTGAGGCAAGAAAGAGTCCCCAATGGGGTACTTAGCTTTTTTAGAAGTCTTCGGTAGCTGAAATCTCTGGATCTGACCGACCGGCACTTGCGAACAGCTTCTGCTTCGGGCACCGCGCGGCAAGAAAGACTCAGGAAAATGGCGTCGGCTGATGCCTTTATACCCCAGGAGCTAGGACGTCGGGTGAAGTGCGACATCAGCCGAGGCCAGACCCAGACTTTGGAATCCGGACGACCGAAGGGCTGCCTGAGGCAGGACAACCCATATGTTATGACTGCAGATGCATCCTTGAAGGACATCATCAATATTATACAAATCCATGGGAAAAATTTAACAGAAATAGTGACTAAGTTTTTAAAGGAAAATGCGGTGCACCAAGACAGTAGAGAGTAGGAATTCCTATGGAGACTGGTAAATTTACCAATAAATTGGAATATGCTATATAGAAAGTGTGTGTGTTCATTTTGTGGGAGAGACCCCCCAAAAAAAAAAAAAAAAACAAAACAAAAAAAAACATTCCTCTGTCTTGGAAATGTAAAGAATGGTGAAACTATTAATAACAAACTATATAAATACAAATACGATTGTGCATGGAAATTACAAGTTACAGGAAAAAGAATGAACATGTTGTGAAGGATAAATAATTAATTCCAAATAATGAGAAGTTATGTACTTGCCATAACGTTCCATGTTAGTTGTCTTTCCTTCTTTTCTGATTGAAAGCCCTTTTTTTGAACTAAGAATTCAGGAACCTAAGAAACCCGGGGGCTGCAAAGTCCGGGAAAAGAAAAAAGGTTTGGTATCCAAGTAGGTGTTATCGGGACCCAAAAAAAACGAAAATTTCTGGGAAGGTTGGGTTTAATAAACCAAAAACTAAACTTTGGGAAAAGGAACAGAAAGAATGTTTGAAAATAATTACCCAATAAGAGAATTTAATTTAATCCTAGCTGAAGCTAATTTGTGTATTGTTTGAAGCCCAAAACTGGATTTGGAAGGTTTCCCGTTTGAATGAAAAATGATTTATGAAAAAACTAACCTGGGCAGGAAAATATGAAAAAAAAAAAGAAAATATAATTAATAAGGGATAGAAAAATTTTTTAAAATGTTTAAACTTTTAAAATCCTATTTAATATATTATTTGGAAATTGTCCCAAAATATAATTATACATAAATCTGTAAATTTAATAATATATGAAAAAAATTATATTAAAAAAATAAATTTTTATAAAAAAAATAATGAAATTTAATATAAATATATAAATACAAAAATATAAAAAAAAATAAAATATAAATAAAAAAATAAAAATAATTTTTAAAAAATATAATAAAAAATTCTATATATATTATAAATAAAATTATAATTTAAAATTTTATAAATATATAATTTGTTCAAAAAAATAATAATAATAAAAAAAATATAATAATAAAAAAAAAATTAAATTAATAATATAAATATATAAAAAAAAATATAGTTTTATAAAAAAAAGAAATAAATATAACAAAAGAGAAGAGAAAAGGGGGGGAAAGGGGAAAAAACAAAAAAAGATGGGGCAAATTTTTTGAGCAAAAAATTTTTACCTAAAAATTTAAAACCCCTTAAAAAGGGGGGGGGAAAAAACCCATCCACAAAATAAAATTAGGAGTTTTAACAAAAACAAAAATAAATAAAAGGGTTTTGTTTAAAAAAATTTACACTAAAAACAAAAAAGGGTTTTTTTTTAGCAAAATGAAAAAACAAAAGGGGAAAAAAAATTAACGGTGGAGTGCGGCAGGATTTTTAAT
>NC_056731.1:1261100328-1261162828 GCF_019279795.1 Protopterus annectens
AAATTATTCTGTATCTTATTATGGAATCATACAGCTCATTAAATTCCTAGTTTTTTTTAGCTCTGTTCTTCAGCTGTGCAACACAAGCATCTATACTAGTTCTATAAATCATAGTGCAGTGCTTTGCTGATAGAAGTGTCTACCTACCATCAATGATGTCCTCACTGTGAACCTGAAAGAAAGCTATAGGTAGGGCGGATTTAGCTTATGGTCGCTGGGTTAGCTCTTTATATTCACCTGCTATACAAATGGTCATTAAGAAGTCTATGTGTGTCTAGATTAGATCCATGATTATCAGCTCTAACATTTTTATTTGCAGACAATAAATTATTTCTCTGTAGTTATTTATTTGGTAAACAGGTAGGTGGTGGATAAAATTACCCTTTTCACACACAACCCAGTCTCCAGTGAAGTAGTAGTAAAAAGATAAAAAAAAAAACAATATATACAAAGAGAAACTAATTTACATAAATAGATACCAGAAGCTTGCAGACCATTAAGTCAAAGTATTGGGCCCTGGAGTGTAATGGGGTTAGCCAGTAAAGCACATGTGTTTGTAACATCATATTTACACACAGACTAACACTAACACTTCAATGATATTTACAGCAGAGCATATGTAAGATCATTAGTTTCCTGTTTCTAATTATTAATCACAGTTTTATTCAGTTGTACAAGATTAAGTTTTGTTCTGCATTGTTATTCAGTATTCTGAATGCAGATACAACTGATATTATTAAGTAAGTATTGTTTCAATTTAACTTTGAAGCCTTTCAGTGTTGTTGTTTCCTTACCCCACTTAGAGGATGATTCCATGTGCTGTGCTCTGGTTAAAGAATTCTCTTTCACCTGTGGTTAATTAAAAGAGTGGCCTGACCTGTGGTTAATTAAAAGAGTGGCCTGACCAAAGTAAAGTCATATTGTGACTACCCCTTGTTGAATTTTATTTGTTCCCTAATATTGTTCTTTTTGGGGTTGCATTTTGGTGCTAAATAACCATGTAGCGGCCCATTTCTATACTGTCTGCTGCAGAAAATGTTTTAAATTTAGTGTCACAATGTGGCTGTGTGCATCAGACAGGAGTGTAAGTTTCCACATTTTATTTTCAGCTTTTTTTTAGTTTGTGTGTGTTAAGCTGGAATTAACTGTTACCAGAGGTAGATCATATTCAGCTTTGTGGATAACAGTGTTTCTGTGGCCCAACTTAAAAAATACATGACAGTTCTCTCTCTCTCTCTCTCTCTCTCTCTCTCTCTCTCTCGTCTTCCTTCAGCTCTTTGCCACGAATACATCTACCGGCGCGAAAACGAACGGAAGGGTGCGCACAACAGCTACAGGACGCAAGTCAGCTCTTCCTTGCCGCAAATACATCTATCGGCGCGAAAAGTAATGGGAAGGTGCTTTGCGCACACCAGGGAAAGGTCGCAAGCATTTAAAAAAAACGGAAAAAAGTAAAACTTTAATTTAAGGGTTGCGGGCCGCATGAAGAGGTCTGAGGGCCGCATGCGGGCCGCGGGTTGGACACTACTGGTCTAGACAATGTAACTTCCGTTCAGACCTACTGATATAAAGTGGAAAGAAAACAGGAAGATCGATGGTCTGATTCAGATTTTTTTCAGAGAGTACTTTGGGTAAAAAGGACGGATTAGTCCTAAGTGACACTCTATCTTTGTGAAAAACAAGGTAAGGAGGGCGAACACAAAGGGCTTGAAGTTCTGATACCCTTCTCGCTGAAGTGATGGCTACTAAAAACAGAGTTTTCCAAGAGAGCAACTTTAATGAACAGGAAGCCGCAGGTTCAAAGGAAGGGAGAATTAAAGATGACAGCACCAAATTTAGGTCCCATGGTGGGGGAGGATCTTTTACCGGGGGCCTAAGTAAAAGGGTTCCTTTTAGAAAGGCTTTACAAAGTTTGTGTGACATAATGCTGGTCTCTGACAATCCAACGTGAAAATTCACAATGGCTGCCAACTAAACTCTGATGGTGGCTGAAGAAGACTCCATTTGAAAAAGTTCTGCCAAAAACTCTAAGACTGTATGGACAGGGGCTGTAAAAGGGTCAACTTGTTTCTCCCCTGCCCAAACAGAGAAACGCTTCCATTTGCTAGCATAAGTCTTTCTGGTAGTAGACTTGTGCGAAGCAAGGATGATGTCACGAACTGAATGAGAGATTGAGGGAAGCCTGGCTAGGGTTGGAAGTGGAGCAACCAAGCTGTGAGGTTGAGAGATTGGAGAGATTGAAGCAGCTCGCCCGACTTATGTGTCAGAAGATCTGGCCCTGGGTCCAGATGCCAGGGTTGATCTAGTAGATGACATTGCAGGAACGGGAACCAAATTTGTCGAGGCCAGTAAGGGGCAACAAGGATCATTCTGGATCTCAAAGCAGTTGCTTTCTGGATTAGCTGAGCAATTAAGGGAAAGGGGGGAAAAGCATACAGAAGACCCCGGGGCCAATCATGGACTAGAGCATCTCTGGGGGGGGGGGGACCTGGGAGAGGGAAGAGGGTGAAGAAGTCTGGGCACTTGCTGTTTTGAGGGGTTGCAAAAAGATTTCAGCAAGGCTGACCCCTCCTCCTGAAAATGTTTTTTCGCTACTAGCTAGTTGAGAGACCACTCGTGGGGCATGAGAATGTCTCTGCTCAGCCTGCCCGCTATGACGTTGGACTTCCCGGGGATATGCGCTGCTACCAGAAACCGTTGAGAAGAGATCGCCCACTGCCACAGTCTGAGTGCTTCTCGACATAGGGGGTAGGACCTGGTTCTGCCCTGCTTGTTGATGTACCACACTACAGACATATTGTCTGTCTGAATTGCCATAGTCCCGGTGGGTAGAGAGTTTTGAAGGGTCTGCAACGCTAAAAGCACCGCTCTCATTTCAAAGACATTTATGTGCAGGTGGCTTTCGAAAGGCTGCCATGTGCCCTGGACTGTCCTGCCCTGAAAATGCCCCCCTCCACCCGATCAGGGAGGCATCCGTTGTCACAGAAGCCACAGGAGGAGGAAGGACAAAGGGTCTGCCCTGAAGAACCTGAGGGGAGACCATCCACCAGGAAAGGGTCTTTTGCATGACTGAGTGATTAGAATGCTGTGTGACATTAGAAGCTGTTGAAAGGACCACTGGGAAAACTGCATCCATTGCAGGATCCGCATGTGAAACCAAGCTAGGGGGAGTAATGGGATAGCTGCTGCCATGCGACCTAGGGTTTTTAGTATGAATCTGGCCTAGACTCTGCTCTCTTGTAGTAGGATTTGAACATGACCTCGAATGTCTGAAATCCTTTGTACAGGCAGTTTTGCTGACAGTTCCACAGCGTTTAAAATGGCGCCTATGAAGGTAATAGACTGACAAGACGACAAGGTAGACTTTTCGGAGTTTATAGAGATACCTAGCTCGTTGCAAATTTGGAGGGTATAATCTCTGGAATGAAATAGCTGACGCTTGGTGGTGGCAGTAAGGAGCCAGTCGTCTAAGTATGGAAACACCTGGAATCCTTTTCGTCTCAGGTGAGCCGCAACCACTGCCATGCATTTGGTAAACACCCTGGGGGCTGTGGTGAGGCCAAAGGGCATGGCTCTGAATTGGTAGTGACTGGCTCTCAGCTGGAAGCGGAGAAACCTCCTGGAGTGCCTGTTCATTTTGGTATGATAGCACGCATCCTGAAAGTCAGTCTATAGAGCACATTCAATTGTCCTGACCCAGGAAGGGTAGAATGGACTGAAGCATGACCATCCGGAATTTCGTTCTTTGAACAGACTTGTTCAGCCTGCTCAGATCCAAAATAGGTCTCTAGTCCCCTGTCTTTTTTGGTTCCAAAAAGAACTTGGGAGTAGACTCCGGATCCTTGCTGGTCTGCTGGGACTGGCTGGATGGCTCTTTTTTCTAGCAGCTTTGAAATTTCTAGTGCTGCTTGATCCCTCAGACTGGGTGGAACGTCTGGAAGGGGCCCTTTTGGTGGTTGTGGGGTATGAATAAAGGGAATTTTGTAACCCTTGTATATGATCGACCGTACCCAATTGTCTTGCATGACGGAATGCCAGGCTTCTGGGTACAGTGATAGTCTTCCCCCGACTGCCTCCGAAGGTGGACAGTCGGGCAGCTCCTCAGGGGTGCTGGAAGGGTTTGTCAGAGAAGGATTCTCTGCTACCCTGATTCTGCGGACCCCCCCCCTGCCCCTCGGGCAGCGTCTATTATTGTTCCCTCCTCTGCCTCTGGAGGGAAGCTCACCACATGCGTCAGGCAGTACTCCCAGAGGTTTGCGGAACCACATTTTCCCACCTTTCTGACCCTTAGGGTATGGTCTAGAAGGGGTAGAAAAACAAGACTCCTACGGTAGAGAGAGTCTTGCCTTCCTGCTCGCACCTGGTCAATGTATCCTTCACTTGAGGTCCAAACAAGGCAGAACCATCAAAGGAGGTGTTCGTGAAGGACGCCTTGAAGGGGTCAGCAAAATTGCAAAGCCGCATCCAGGCGTGTCTCCTTAGAGCGACGCCCGTGCCTGCAGCCCTACTCGCTCCATCGGCTGCATAGGAAATGAGCCGCATGGAGGAGTTGACAATAGAGTCTGGGGTCCCCAGCTGGGAGTTGATCTTTTCCTGAGACCCCACAGCTGATGGGTCCTGTAAGGTATCACCCAGTTCCTTGAGAAGGTCTCTCTAGAGACGGATGAAATGGCACAAATAATTCAGCGACCACATAGCAAAGGTCGCCGAGGAAAACATCCGCTTGCCATACCTGTCCATAGTCCTAGATTCCTTATTAGGAGGATGGACAGGTACTGAAGGGTCAGCCAACTCCTTTTTAGTGGCCGCCGCCACCACCACCATGGCATCAACAGGGACGCCCTTAGTTAGAAACTGCTTGTCAGAAGGGGCTGTAATAAATTTTGTAGGCCTCCGGGGAGTTGGTTCCATAGTATCCGGAGCCGTCCACGCCTTTCGAGCCACCACATCCATGAGCAGATCAAAAGGCGGAGACACCCAGGAGGTGGAAGGGCGAGAACCGAACGCATCCAGGTACACAGACTCATCCTCAGAAGGATTAAGGGCAGACCAGTTTCCCCTCTGCTTAAGAATCTCCAGGATGTCAGAAAATGAGACATCCTCAGAGGGGGACCTTGGGGACCCTTCTGAGTCATCCAAGTCAGTGTCTGATGTGACTGACTCAGGGGAGTCTACATGCTTCCTCTTGCATTTTCTCTTTCGGGGGGGGCTCCCCTGAAGGATCAGGGGAGGCCTCAGAAGAGGAGGATACGCCCAATGGGGCTACCTGTAGCGTCGGTTCTCCACGCTCGGGATCGAGAGAGCGGGTAGAGACTGAAGCAGGCACCATACAGGGAGGAGCTGAAGGAGCCGACCGTGGAGCAGGCACAGGGGCCAGCACACTCCTCATGACCTCAAAGGCGCCCCTATCAGGCAGGGAAGGGAGTCTCCACTCCGAAGAGACAAGGACTCCTCCCGGCACCGAGAGGGACGGCTCCGAGGCAGATGTCGGGGCCGAACTCACCTGCGCCGAAGCTCCGAGAGGGAGAACGGGGTCGGACAAGGGTCCGATGCCACTCGCCCCCTTGGAGCCGACGAGAGAGTCCCGGCGCCCGGATACCTCCAAGGATGGAACCAAGGAAGAGATCGGAGCCGAAAGGGGTGGTATCGGCTTCGACGATCCCGACCCCTACGATTTCTGGCTCCGAACTCACAGGAAGAGTTGGAGGAGGAATCAAAGAGGGAGTAGTGAAAGCCACTGCCTGATGAGGAGGGCTATGCAACGTTTGGGCCAGCACCTGCTACTTAAGTAGTCTGCTAACCACCCTCTCGAGGTCATGGTCCGACCAGCCTGGAAGACAGAGAGGAATGAGACATGTGACTCCGCTCCGATAACAAGGGAGACTTCGGAGCCGAATGGACCGATTCCAGTGAGAGAGACCTGGAACACTTCTTGCTCAAAGATGGCTCCGACAGCAGAGTCGGAGCCGACTGAGGCCTCAAATCATCAGTTCCGGCCGGAACCGATGCAGTGGTAGTAGTAGCAGTAGCACCACTCGGCAACGGCTCCGAACATGGAGCAGACAGTTTGGCAGGCTTAGAAGGTTTACCCGACGAAGGCTTAGCCGGGGAACCTTCAGGCTTTAACAAGCCTCTCAAAATAAGCTTGTTTCTGCGTTCCTGCAGGACTCTTGGGCTGAACGCATGGCAGGCAGAACAAGAGTCCTGCAGGTGCAGAGGGCCCAAGCAATATACACAAGAAGTGTGACCATCTGTGAGAGACATCTTCTGACAGCACGAGTCACACTTCTTGAAGCCAGAGACCTTAGTGTCTTTAGACATCCTGAAAAAGGGATGACTGGCAGAAAAGGACAACTAGGGGAGGTCTAGTCACAATCACCAAAAACACACACACAAAAAAGTTGTAACAGACCAGAATAATATAACAAATCCCCACAGTTATTAATACAATCTAACTAGGCACACACATATAACTACAGACAAATAAGTATGAAAGAGGATTGGCCAAGGGCCTAACTATTAGGTGAGGGGAAAAAACTGTTTCAAAACTACCTAAGAGGGAATCCTAAACAGGGATCTAAAGGGTAGTAACTATAAAACACTATCGCTAATATTTTAACCCAAAAAGCTGACTAAAACCAAGAAAAAATATTAATACAACCTGAGCCGGCAAAAAGACGCAACCTCGTAGCTGAAGCAGCAAACGAGATCTGGGTATATCACGCCTAGCATTATGGGACATAGGATAGCCTCGCGCCGGTAAAAATAGCTCTCGAGCTTTAGTAATAGGCCAAGTCGGAGCCGAGGTTCGGCTCCGAACCCATCCAGCAAGAATGAAGGCGAGATTGACAACTTAACATCTGATATTACATAAAATAAACAATTGAATTAAATTTTGTTTAATGTGAAATAATTTTGGCAGATTAATTGTGGAAACTCAGACTATGGCTGTGGAAGAAATAATGGTGGTCAGTTATGGAAAAACAAGGAGAATATAAGAAAAATGCTAAACAGTAAAAAACTGAACTGTGTGTATGTATGCCTGGAAACATGTAAATAAAATACAGTTATGCAAAATCTTACCATGACAGTAGATGTCCTTCTCTTCACTGTTGCAGTATTCATTACATTAGGGATACCCTGCCTACAGCAGCCACACGTCCCACGTCCGGCCAGTACACCAAAGCCTTGGGTTGCTTTAAGGTATGCCGTATGTCATACGTATGCTCCTCATGTAGCATAGGGCATAAAGGTGACGTCCAGACGTACCACCCTTGGAACTGAAAGCCCCAGTAGGAACACCAGTCCAAGGATAACCAAGAGATATCCAGAACATCCAGAAGAGAAATGGACTGGGGGAGGGAGAAAATACTGCAACAGTAAAGAGAAGGATATCTACCGTTACAGTAAGATTTTTAAACAACTGCACAATGTCCTTCCATATCACTGCTGCAGTATTCATTACATTACGGAGAGTGTCAAAGCTCAGGAAGAAACTTGGGAGAAGAAAGGACCAGTAGATCCTTATAGGAAGCCATGAAGGATGGCCCCTAGCAAAACCAGCCCTAGCTCTGGAGATTGCATCCAACTTGTAGTGCTTGGTAAATGTATGCACAGAAATCCAGGTAGCTACCTCAAGAACACAGTTAGTATCCAAACCCTTGAAAAAAACACCACAAGAAGCCACAGCTCTAGCAGAAAGAGCCTTAACAGGAAAAGGAAGGCTTTTACCAAGAACATAAAAAGAAAGAAAGAAAGAAAGAAAAGCTTTACAGACACAAGAATAAATAGTTTGCTTGGATATAGCTAATCCTAGATACCTGGGATGAAAAGAAACCAGCAGCTGATCAAATTTTCTAATAGTCTTATCCAAATAATATCAGTTGTCTATGCACATTCAATGTGTGTAGCAACCTCTCACTGGCAGACTGCAGAGAGGGGGCAAAGTAGGCAAATAAGGCTGATTAAGGAATAACTCATTAACCACCTTGGGCATAAAAGGAGGGATTAGTACACAAGGACACCCTGTCCTTATGAAACACCAAAAAAAGGAGTACAAGCAATAAGGTCTTGAAGCTTAGACACTCTTGTGGCAGAAGTAAGGACCAACAAAAGTACAGCCTTCCAATAGCAATGTTGCAAAGAAGCTGAGAGACTAGGCTCAAAAGGACCCAGAGTCCATCAATTTTTCCAAAACAAAATTAAGATCCCAAGGAGGAGGAATAGGCTTCCTGGGAGACCTAATGTGAAGGATATCTTTAAGGTGTTGTTTAGCTTTAAATCTGGAGGCTAAAGGATGAGACAAAGGCAGACAAGCAGAGATAGCTTATAAGTGAGCCTTAACAGAAGAATAAGTCAACTCAGCATTGTTTTTCTCTTATTTGTGTGAATTGCTCAAAGGAACATCCACAGAAAGTGAATCCAAGTTACGAGAAAGACACCAAACAGAAAACCTCTTCCATTTGGATAAGTAGGATTTCCTAATATTGGGTTTCCTATTGCAGGACTGTAAGCATGTCCTCAGAAAAAAGGTGTCTATGTGGAATCAAAATCCTATCACCCGCAGTGTCAGCTGAAGAATGAATAAGTGGAGCTGGATGAGAGATCCCTCATCTTGTGTGAGCAGGTCCACCCTGTGAAGAAACTTGTGATGACTGCCCTTGGCTAAATGCAGAAGAGGGAACCAATGCTATGTCAGCCAAAAGGGAGTCACCAACAAGATTTTGGGGGCGTCCTGTTGGATTTTGAACAGGACTTTTGGAATGAGGGGAAGGGGAGGGAACGCATAAAGAAACACCCCCTTCAAAAAAAAAAAAAAGAGACAGGGTGCCCAACTTCCACACCAGAGGACCAGGGACTCTGTCACAAACTAGAGGAAGTTGTCTGTTCAGAGGAGAGGCAAGGAAAAAATATCTACTTGAGAAGTACCCCACTGGTGGACAATGTCCAGAAACAGATCCCTGTGAAGCATCCATTCATGGGTTTGAGTTAAGGACCTGCTCTTAGTGTCTGCCACAATGTTTTGACCTGAAGAAATGTAAACTGCCTGGTGAGACTGGAAAGCAAGATCCCATACCAGGAATGCCAACTGGGAAAGATAAGATCTTGTTCCCTCCAGTTTGTTTACATACCACATCACTGTGATGTTATCTGCAAACAACTTGAGGTCCTGTGTCGTAGAGGATGAAAAGCCTAAAAAGAGCCAGCAGAAGGGCTCATCTCCAACAGTGATGTGCTCCTTCTGTTGAAGAGGAGACCAGACCCCCTGCACCTTTGGGGAGCCAAAAGCTGCTCCCCATCCCATGTCTGAAGCATCTTTGAACACTTCCCGAGAGGGAAGAGGAGGATGAAAAAGGAAGCCCCGGACTTGGAGACAGCTGCTGAATCCACCAGTGGAGTTCCTTCTTGAGACAAGGTAGAAGAGGAACTACAAATTCTAGGCGATGAGCATGAAGCCAGACTGACTTCAAAAACCACTGAAACTTTCTCATGTGAAGTTTGGCCAGAGGAAGCATAGAACTGGTGGATGCCATGAGATCCAGAGCTCTAAGAAACTCCCTAGCTGTAATGGAAGCCAGAGGAAGAATGGTTTGAAAGAAGGAAATGAAGGTCAAGGCCTTGTTAGGAGCAGAAATGCCAAAAAAGGCACAATCTGAATCCTGCAACCCAGAAAAACATGGTCCCAAGGAGTCTGAGAAGATTTTTTGAAGTTTATTGTAAACCTCAGAGTCTGAAGAAGGTAGAAGGCAAAATGAAGATTTTGCAATGGGATCTCCAGAGTGAATAACTGAAAAGTACAGTTGTGTACACTTACCATAAATGTAGATGTTAGAGTGTATTCACTGTTGCAGTCATTACATTTGGGTAATCCTGCTGGCAGGTTGCCCTCAGTCGGCCTGAATTCCAAAGTCTTGGGTCCTGCGGTTGCTGTCGCCCCTTCCCTGACGTCAGGTCGTCAGGGGTATAAAAGATGCAGCCGACGCCATTTTCTTACGTTTTTCTTGCCCCAGATGTCAGGTGCCCCCAAAAGGGTAGGCTAGATATATATATATATATATATATACAAAACATACATGCACCAAAATAAGCTTTTACCTTCATCTACAAGCAAATACACCACATAGGTTGTATAGATCAGAGAAGTAAAGATAAGTTCCAGCAGAAATAAGGGGGGTGGTGGGTGGGTAACCTGGACTGAAACAGCGAATACACTCAAACATCTACATTTATGGTAAGTGTACACAACTGTACTATGTTCTTAGTGTTTCACTGTTGCAGTCATTACATTTGGGTAGAGTCCCAAAGCTATGGTTGAGGGGCTGGAGCTAAACAACATTAGGAGCGGCTATGAGGCCCTGCAGAACTGCAGTGGCAAAGCCTGCTCTGGATTTAGAGTAAAGTGGCAGACTGTAAAGTTTTGTAAAGGTGTGCACTGAACTCCAAGTAGCAGCCTCTAAAATGTCTTTGGTTGGTACTCCCCTGAGAAAGGCTGCAGAAGTGGCTGCAGCTCTGGTTGAATGTGGCCTAATGCCCTTAGGCACTGGCTTGCCATGCTGAGAGTAGCAGAAACGAATGCAGTGACCTATCTACTTTGAAAAAGAGTCTGCTTGGAGATGGCCTTTCCTTGTGATCCTGCAGCATATGCCACTAGTAACTGATCTGTTTTTCTGAAAACTTTAGTTTTGTCCAAATAGAATCCAAGTTGTCTGTGTAGGTCACAAGAATGCAGAATTCTCTCCCCCTTGTTCTGTGGTTTTGGATAAAAAGTTGGCAAATGAATAGTTTGGTTTAGGGCTACACTGGACACCACCTCAGGCATAAATGTAGGGTTTGTCCTCAGAGAGACCCTGCCTGGATAAAAAATGATAAACGGTTCCACAGCCATGAGAGCCTGTAGCTCCGACACTCATCTTGCAGACGTTATTGCTAGGAGCAGAGCTGTTTTCCAAGAGAAAAAACTTTATATCCACAGTTTCAGCTGGCTCAAAAGGAGGCAGGGTGAGTTTTTCCAAGACATAATTGAGGTCCTCCATGCAGGTACTGGTGATCTCCTTGGAGGCCTTAAATTTTTGGCTCATCTGAGGTACTGCCTTAATAAAAAGACTGAGAAAATGTGGTGGCTCTGTATTGTAATGAACCGAAATGGCAGAGGCATGAATTTTAATTGATGAAAAAACTGGGCCTTTGTCCAGCATCTCAGTTAAGTATTACAAAATCTGAGGAATATTTGGTACAGCTGTGTCAGTTCCTTGAGCTTGGTTCCAAGCACAAAATCTCTTCCATTTTCCAGCATAGGATTTTCTAGTACTAGGCCTTCTGGCTTCCAAAATGACATCCATCACAGCTTTACTGAGAGGTGTGCTTTGTACGACTACATTATCCGCCATGCTGCCAGGTTTAAAGTCCTGAGTTGGCTATGCAGAATCCGTATGTTTTGTTGGGACAGTAGATAAGGTATTTGAGGTAAGGTCCAGGCTGGGCATTGAGACAAGTTCCTTAAGATCGGATACCAGTACTGGCGGGGCCAGTCTGGGGCAATCAGAATCATTTTTGTTTTTTTCTGTCTCACCTTTAGGAGTACCTTGGGGAGGAGAGGCAGTGGAGGAAATGCATATACTGATAGGTTTTTCCAGTTGAAAGATGAGGTGTCCACTTTCCATGCTTGTCTGTGATAAGTCCTTGTGTAGAATCTTTTTGGTTGATAGCTGTGAGGGGAGGCAAATAGATCTATGTCCGGGCGTCCCCATTTCTTTGTTATCATGCTGAAGACTTGTGGATCCAGGTGCCACTCATGGGGATCCATGAGGTTTCTGCTTAGTTTGTCTGCCAGAGTATTGTCCTTTCCTGGCAGGAATTGTGCCTGCAGATGAACTTGGTAAGTCAATGCTGTGTCCCATAAAGCCATGGCTAGTCTGGAAAGGAGGCAAGAATGCATGCCCCCCCCCCGATTGTTTATGTACCACATGACCGTGGTATTGTCTGTCTTTATCAGTAGTTGTCCCAGATGAATTAGGTCCTTGAAGGCTGTCAGGGCATTTTGCACAGCTAGCATGTCTTTTTGATTGATATGTAGATGCATTTGATTTGTGGACCAGGTGCCCTGAATGTCTCTTCCTGCCATGTGGGCCCCCCAGGCATAATCTGATGCATCCGTTGTTAGGGTCTGCCTGGCTGGGGGTAGTGAGAATGGCTGTCCCTTGTTTTGGTGACAAGCCTTTGCCCACCATCGAAACTCCTGTTGCAGGCAGGGAATGAGAGTAATCATTGTTTCCAGGCTGTAGCAATGTTGTGTCCAGACACTTTTTAGGTACCATTGAAGTTTCCTCATATGCAGTCTTGCATATGGAATTAGTAGGATGCAGGATGCCATGAAGCCCAAAGCCTGTAGAATTTTTCTTGCAGATAACTGGGCCTTTGTTGTCATTTCCTTAAAATAGGTAGTCAGTTGCCTTTGTCTGGCGTGAGATAAGCCATCTGGGCAGTTGTATTTAAGGTTGCACCCAGGAATATTCTCTCTTGAGAGAGTACTAGCTTGGATTTCTTTTCGTTGACTGTGTATCCTAGGGATGTTAAAAGTCTTTTCACAAACACCAGATGCTGTAGTAAAATGTCCTTGTTCTCTGCTTGAATGAGGTGATCGTCCAAGTAAGGATATATTTGTATTCCTCTTTGTCTGCAGAAAGCAATTACTGGTGCCAGGTACTTTGTGAAGACCCTTGGCGCAGTAGATAAGCCAAAGGGCAGTGCAGAGAATTGGTAATGCTTTGAACCAGCCTTGAATCTGAGGCATCTTCTGCATGACTGCCTGATTGGGACATGCAGGTATGCCTCTTTTAGGTCTAAAGCGAAGGGCCAAGCCTTTCTGCCCAGCATGGGCAGAAGCTGCTGCAAGGTCAACATCTTGAATTTTGGTATATCCAGGAAAGTGTTTAGAATAAATAGGACAAAGCATGGAGACCAATACTAGACCTTTCTGGGTACCAAGAACAGTAGAGTAAAATCCTTGTCCCTGCTCTTGCTGTGGCACTTGTTAAATAGCCCCCATGTCCATGAGGGATGAGACTTGTTTTTGAGCCTCTGCCCATTGATTTTTTGGCAGGTCTGGCCAACCGTTTGCCCTTGGCAGGGTATGGAGGTGAAAGTTGTAGCCTTGTGACACTGTCTAGGACTATTGTCCTGGGTTATAATGTGCCAATTTTGAGAAAAAAGTGCTATTTTTCCCCCTAAGGGTGCTGCCAGTAGATAAGTGCTTGGTGCAGGCAGGGGGAAGTCATTGGGACCGTTTCCTGTATGGTTGTGATTTGTCTTCTCCATATTTGGAGGTGGAAGCACCCCATTGCTTAAGACCTGTACGAACCTTGCGGCTGGGATCTGCCTCTAGGGCATCTTGATCTGCCCCTATGAGGTCTGTCTCTAGGGCGTCTGGATCTGCCCCTATGAGGTCTGTCTGACACTGGAAAGGACCAATTCTTTGTAGGCCAGTGTCTGCTTAACACCAAACGAGGTATTATGCTGTAATGGTGCATCTAATAATTTAGCTTTGACATGATCAGGCAGATTTTGTTCCTTTAACCAAGCATGCCTCCTAATTACAGAACCCGTAACAGCGCCCTGCAGGAGGCCTCCAGAGAATCAAAACCACATTGCAAAGTATGCTTTCCAACTTGTTCAGCTGCATGCAATAAATCCTGCATTTCTTTGTTTTCTGCACATTCAGAATTTACCAACATTTTCTGTTTAAGCAGTGTCATGACATATTGCTGACATTTGAGCATATGAAACTGGCAATTTAAGGCCCTTATAGCCAAGGTAGCAGATGTGTAAATCTTTTTCCCCATCTATCCAATGCCCTAGAATCTCTGTCAGAGTGGGTAGGATTTTTTGCAGTGGAAGCCTTAACCCCTTTGGGACCCTGAGAATTCGTTTCTGGGTCTGCAGCAGGGTTTTTGAAAAGGAATTTATGAGAGAGTCAGGAACCATGCAGTATCTGTCGGGCTTAACAGGAGCTGGAGGTAAGGAGTCAGGGGTCAGACTAGAGTCTGAAAGCACATCATCTACAATGTCCAACACAGATGGAATAGCTAGAGACCTGTGTTGAGGTAGTAGAAGGAAGTCCCTGAGCCTCTTCTTAGATTCTGAAAAATCTTGGCTCTCCCAGTGGAAATGCTCCCTCATGGTATGCAAGGTTTCCCCAAAGGAATAGTTCTCAGGAGGAGAAGCTGAAAGAATAGATTCTTCAGCATCAGAATCCTCATGGGGGAGAATATTCCTGATCAGAAGAGGAATCAGAAAAAATGGAAACCTGATCTGAAGATTCATAGTCTGTCTCTTGCCTAGGCCTCTTATCAGGAGGGGGGTGGAACCCCTGATCAAGGTAATTAAGTCTTTGGCCATTTTGAGCATCTGTTTTTGTGGCTGGTGAACTTGTTTCTTTGCCTTAAAAGGTGCTTTAGTCTTTGCCTTTGAAGCTGAAGTCGGTTTAATGTATAATTGTTTAGGTCTGAATACACCCTCAGAAGCCGATGCCTGTTCAGCGGCTCCAGACCCATCCGAGGGAATAGTCTCAGAGGCTCATTCAATACCTTGAGTTTCCAGCGGCCTGACCGACTCCACGTCGGAGTTGGTAGCGGCCTGTGACTCTAAAGTAGCGGGCATCAAGAGCTGCAAATGTGTATGAGAACCGAACGGCTTAGGAGAAGTTTCGTCGCCGGTTTTGGACCTCGGTTGCCTGTCTTTTTCTTTGCATTTTTTGTGAACTCCGGTAGTCAAGACGGGTATCAGACGACATTGTATAATTAAATCTGCGTCCAAAACCGCTTAATGCAAAATCGTACTGACGCTTACACTGCATTGGTTAAATCTAGCACAAAACAGACAACTTGAAATGCCGTGGTCAGGGCCTAGGCAAGGAATACAGTAAGAATGAAAGTCCTTATGAGGTATTTGCTTCCCACAAGAAATAAAATTATTAACTTTTTCTGACATTGGTCTGGAGCAAGAAAAAAAAAAAAAAAAGTTTCCCCAACAGGGTACTTGGCTTTTAATGAATACTTCAGATCTGAAACTTGAACATGAAAATCTCAGGAGTCGGCCGACCGGCAGTTCCGCTTCTGCTTCGGGTACCGCGCAGCAAGAAAGAATGAATAAAATGGCGCTGGCTGCATCTTTTATACCCCTGACGACCTGACGTCAAGGAAGGGGCGACAGCAACCGACTCAGAACCCAAGACTTGGGAATTCAGGCCGACTGAGGGCAACCTGCCAGCAGGATTACCCAAATGTAATGACTGCAACAGTGAAACACGAATAACATCAGCAGGTCTTCCAAGTAGGGAAATACTTGGATCCCCTGAGGCCTGCAAAAAGCAATCACAGGAATGAGGCATTTGGTGAATATCCTTGGGGCATTAGAAAGGCCAAAGGGCAAAGCAGAGAACTGAAAATGCCAGGAAGCAGAGAAATGCAAAAACCTTCTGAAAAGGGGAGGGATCAGAATATGGAGGCAAGCATCCTTGATACCCACAGACACCATACAAGCCTGAGGAAGCAAAAGGGCAAAGCAAAGTCTGAAGGGACAACATTCGAAAAGTGGGTACGTTCAGAAAGGTGCTAAGATAAGAAAGGTCTGGAATTGGTCTCAAAGTACCCTCCTTTCTGGGTACTAGAAAAGTACAGTTGTGTACCTACCATAAATGTAGATGTTGAGTGTATTCACTGTTGCAGTCATTACTCTTGGGTTATCCTGCTGGCAGGCTACCCGCAGTCGGCCAGAATTCCAAAGTCTAGGTCCGGTGTCGGTTGCTGTCCCCTCTTCCCTGACGTCAGTGTGCCAGGGGTATAAAAGATGCAGCAGACGCCATTTTCTTCAGTTTTTCTTGCCCCAGATGTCAGGGGCCCCTAAATTGGTAAGCTGAAAAATATGCCAATAAACAAGCATGCACAAAAATAACATTTTCTTCATCTACAAGTAAATACACCAAAAAGGTTGTATAGGATAGAGAAGTGCAGATAAGTCCCAGCAAAGAAGAGGGGGATGGTGGGTGGGTAACCTGGACTGCAACAGTGAATACACTCTAACATCTACATTTATGGTAGGTACATAACTGTACTATGTTCATCGTGTTTCACTGTTGCAGCCATTACTCTTGGGTTGAATCCCAAAGCTGAGGTAGGGTGGCTGGGCTAATTAGGATTAGGAGATGCTATAAGGCCCTGCAGAACTGCAGTGGCAAAGCCTGCTCTGGACTTAGAGGTAAGTAGTAGTGCTTTGTGAAGGTATGCACTGAACTCCAAGTTGCAGCCTCTAAGATATCTTTGGTTGGTACTCCTCTGAGGAAGGCTGCTGCTCTGGTGGAATGAGGCCTAATGCCCTTAGGCACTTATTTGCCATGTTGAAAATAGCAGAAACGGATGCAATGGCCTATCCATTTAGAAATAGTCTGTTTTGAGATAGCCTTTCCTTGTGATCCTGCAGCATATGAAACTAAAAGTTGCTCAGTCTTTCTGAAAACTTTAGTTCTGTCCAAGTAGAAATGTAACTGCCTGTGTATGTCCAAAGAATGCAGAATTTTCTCACCCTTGTTCTGTGGATTAGGATAAAAGGTTGGCAAGTGAATGGTTTGGTTAAGAGCCACACTGGACACCACCTTAAGCATAAATGTAGGGTTTGTCCTCAGAGAAACCCTGTCTGGATGAAAAATGATGAAAGGTTCCACAGCCATGAGTGCTTGTAACTCCGAGACTCGCCTTGCAGAGGTTATTGCTAGGAGCAGAGATGTTTTCCAGGATAAGAATTTTATATCTGCTGTTGATGTTGGCTCAAAAGGAAGCAGTGTGAGTTTTTCCAAAACATAATGGAGGTCCCAGGCCGGAAATGGTGCTCTCCTTGGAGGCCTAATGTTTTTGGCCCCTCTGAGGTAATGCCTTATTACAGGATGAGAAAAGATAGGTGGTTCCGTATTGTAATGGGCTGAAATGGCAGAGGCATGAATCTTAACTGATGAGAAGGAAAGGCCTTTGTTCAGCATCTCAGTTAGGTATTGTAAAATCTGAGGGATATTTGGTACACACGTGTCAATGCCTTGTTCCAAGCACAGAATCTCTTCCATTTGTCTGCATAAGATTTTCTGGTGCTGGGCCTCCTGGCCTCCAGGATAATATCCACAACAGCTTTTGAAAGAGGAGTGTTCTGAATGGCTACATTATCAGCCATGCTGCCAAATTTAAGGTCCTGAGTTGGCTGTGCAGGATCTGATTGTTTTGTTGGGTCAGCAAGTGAGAAGTTTGAGGCAATATCCATGCTAGACCTTGAGACAAGCTCTTTAAGATTGGGTACCAGTGCTGGCGTGGCCAGTCTGGTGCAATCAGTATCATTTTTGGCTTCTCTTGTCTGACCTTTAGGAGTTCCCTGGGAAGGAGAGGCAGTGGGGGAAAAAGCATATACCGCAGTTGTGAGGGGAGGCAAATAGATATATGTCTGGGCATCCCCATTTCCTTATCATGCTGAAGACTTGTGGATCCAGTTTCCATTCATGGGGATCCATGAGGTTTCTGCTTAGTTCATCTGCCAGAGTATTTGTTTTCCTGGCGGGAATTGTGCTTGCAGGTGAATTTGAAAGAGGGGGTAGGAATGTGTACCTCCCTGCTTGTTTAATGTACCACATGACCGTAGTGTTGTCTGTCTTTATCAGTAATTGTCCTGGATGAAGCAGGTCCTTGAAAGCTGTCAGGGCATTTTGAACAGCTAGCATCTCTTTTTGATTGATGTGAAGATGCATCTGGTTTGCAGGTCATGTGCCCCGAATACATTTTCCTGCCATATGGGCCCCCCCAGGCATAGTTTGATGCATCCGTTGTCAGTGTCTGTCTGGCTGTGGGTAAACAGAATGGCAGACCCTAGTTGTGGTGACAAACTTCTGCCCACCATCGAAACTCCTGTTGCAGACAGGGAATGAGTGCAATTACTGTGTCCAGGCTGTGGCAATGCGGAGTCCAAACACTTTTTAGGTACCATTGTAGTTTCATCATATGCAGTCTGGCATATGGAATTAGTAGAATGCAAGATGCCATGAAACCCAAGGCCTGCAGGATTTTCCTTGCAGATAAGTGGGTTTTTGTTGCCAATTTCTTGAAGTAAGTAGTCAGATGCTATTGTTTGTCTGGCGTGAGATAAGCCATCCGGGCAGTTGTATTTGAGCTTGCACCCAGGAATATTATCTCTTGAGAGGGCACTAGTTTTGATTTCTTTTCGTTTACTGTGTACCCTGGGCCAATTAGTAATCTTTTTACAAATGCCAGATGCTTCAGAAGAATGTTTTTGTTCTCTGCTTGAATTAGGCAGTCGTCCAAGTAGGGATATATTTGAATTCCTTTTTGTCTGCAAAACGCAATTACTGGTGCCAGGCATTTTGTGAAGACCCTGGGCGCAGTAGATAAGCCAAAGGGCAGTGCAGAGAATTGGTAATGCATTGAGCCAGCTATGAATCTGAGGTATCTTCTGCAAGATTGTCTGATTGGGACATGCAGGTATGCCTCTTTTAGGTCCAAAGTTACGAGCCAAGCCTTCTTGCCCAGCATGGGCAGTAGCTGCTGTAGAGTCAACATCTTGAATTTTGGAACTTCCAGAAACAGATTTAAAATTGACAGGTCCAGTATTGGTCTCCAGGTTTTGTCCTTTCTGGGCACTAGAAAAAGTCTGGAGTAAAATCCTTGCCCCTGCTCTTGTAGTGGTACTTGCTGAATGGCCCTCATGTCTATGAGGGCTGTAATTTGTTTTAGTGCCTCTGCCCATTGATTGTGTGGCAGGTCTGGCATACCTTTTGACCTTGGTAGGGTGTGCAAATGGAACCTGTAGCCCTGGGACACTATGTTCAGGACCCATTTGTCTTGGGTAATCATTTGCCAATTTGATGAAAAAAAAGTGCTAGTTTTCCCCCTAAGGGGGCTGCCGAAAGAAATGTGCTTGGATCTGGTAGAGGAAAGTCATTGGGACTGTTTCCTGTAAGGTTGTGATTTGTCTTCTCTGCTTTTGGAGGTAGGAGCACCCCATTGTTTAGGCCTGTATGAGCCTTGGGAATGAGATCTGCCTCTAGGACGCCTGTATCTGCCTCTTTGTGGTCTGTCTGACACTGGAAAGGACCAATTTTTAGAAGGCCAGTTCCTGCTAAACCTGGGTGGCTACACCGGTAAGAAATCCTTGACTGTCTGCATAGATTTTGCTTTATCCTCCATTTTTTTCAACACCTCTTCCGCTTTAGTACCAAACAAAGTATCATGCTGTAATGGTGCATCTAATAACTTTGCTTTAACATGATCAGGTAGATTTTGTTCCTTTAAGCAAGCATGCCTTCTAATAACAGAACCTGTAACAGCGGCCCTGCAAGAGGCCTCCAGTGAATCATAACCACATTGCAAAGTATGCTTTCCCACTTGTTCAGCTGCATGCAATAAATCCTGCAATTCCTTGTTCTCTGAACTTTCAGTATTTGTCAACAATTTCTGTTTAAGCAGTGCCATTAAATATTGCTGATATTTAAGCACATGAAACTGACAATTTAAAGCTCTTACAGCCAGGGTAGCAGAAGTGTAGACTTTTTCCCCCCATCTGTCTAGAGCCCTAGAATCTCTATCAGAGGGAACAGGGTTTTTTGCAGTGGAAGCTTTAACTCCTTTGGGACCCCCGAGATATAGTTTGTGTCAGCAGCTGGGTTTTTATATAGGAATTTATGAGAATCCGGGACCCTGTAGTACCTGTCTGGCTTAGCAGGTGCAAGGGGTAGAGAGTCAGGGGACAGGCCGGACTCTGAAAATACATCATCTACAATATCCAGGACAGGTGGAATAGCAAGGGGTCTTTGCTGAGGAAGTAGCAGAAAGCCTCTGAGCCTTTTCTTAGATTCAGAATAATCTTGGCTCTCCCAGTGGAAATGCTCCCTCATGGTATGCAGGGTTTCTCCAAAAGAATAATCCTCAGGAGGAGAGGCTAAAGGAATGGATTCTTCAGCATCAGAATCCTCATAGGGAAGCATGAAGTAATCCTGTTCGGAAGAGGAATCAGAGGAGAGGAAAGAGAAACCTGATCAGTAGAATCATACTCTGTCTCTTGCCTAGGCCTCTTATCAGGAGGGGGATGGGAACCCCTGATCAAACTAATTAGGTCTTCGGCCATTTTGAGCATCTGTTTTTTAGGCATGGAAATCTGGAGAAGGAGAATGCTGTACTTGTTTCTTTGTCTTTAGAGCTGCTTTAGTCTTTGAAGCTGAAGATGGCTTAATATATAGTAGGTCTGAAGACACCCTCAGAAGATGCCTGCTCAGCGGCTCCAGACCCATCTGAGGGAATAATTTCCGAGTGTCCAATACCTTGAGTTTCCAGAGGCCCAGTCGGCTACACGTGGGAGTCGGGAGCGGCCTGTGGCTCTGAGATAGCGGGCGCCAGGGACTGCGAAAGCACCTCACTGAGAACCGGCGACTGGCCTAGCAGATGCTTCATCGGTTTTGGACCTCGGATGCCTATCTTTTTCCTTGTCCTTGCATTTTTTGTAAACTCCGATTGACGGCTGGTCCGACGGCATTATATAATTAAATCTTCGGCCAAAGTAATGAAATGCAAAATCGAACAGACGCTTGATAGTGCGTTGGTTAAATCTAGCACAAAACCGACAGCTAGCAACGTTGTGATCAGGGCCTAGGCAAGGAATACAGTAAGAGTGAAAATCCTTATGAGGTATTTGCTTCCCACAAGAAATACAATTGTTAACTTTTTCTGACATCGGTCTGGAGCAAGAAAAAAGTTTCCCCAAACGGGGTACTTAGCTTTAATGAATACTTCGGTTCTGAAATTTGAAAATCTCAGTAGTCTGCCAACCGGCACTTGCGAACTGCTTTTGCTTCGGGCACCGCGCGGCAAGAAAGACTGAAGAAAATGGCGTCTGCTGCATCTTTTATACCCCTGGCGCACTGACGTCAGGGAAGAGGCGATGGCAACAGACGCCAGACCTAGACTTTGGAATTCTGGCCGACTGCAGGTAACCTGCCAGCAGGATAACCCAAGAGTAATGACTGCAACAGTGAAACACGATGATCATCATCCTAGAGTAAAGCCCCATTCCTCCTTTGGGACGCAGGCACTTCTTGAATAGTCCCCCCCCCCCCCCCGAGTCAAAAGGTCCCAAACACCTCTATGGAAAAGGAGAGTTGTTCCCTTCATGCTTTTATTCTTCAGCCCCCTTGGGATTTCCCACAGCATAAAATACACCTGATGAATAATGGTTAGAACCCAGGATTCCTGAGTAATCGGAAGTCGAGAGGGAAAGAGGGACAGGGAGAGGAGTGGCTGAGAAGAATAGAATAGTTCACAAAGAAAACAAAATATAGAGTAAAATTAAAGTCCACGTAGTGAAGCTCAAATGCAAAAGGGGAACTGGATAACGCTGCTAAGAACAAACCGTTTATTACAAAACGGAGTTTCAGGTAAAAAGAACCCTCCATCAGTGTAGAATAGTCACAAAGCACATGGTTTACCTGGAAAGGAACACTTCTGAGGCCCTGAAGTCTGAGTAGCCTTTGCAGGGGGAGCCCACCTACCACACTTTTTGCTCTTAGGAAAAGGGAGAGATTGCCTGCGAACAAAGGCTGGCTTATAGAGGTAGTTTCTCTGAAATTTAGGGACAGGATAAAAAAACATGTTTGAGTTCCTGCAAAGCCTTACCCGTATCCTGATGGGACTTCACCAAATCAGAAGCAGCTTCACCAAACAAGTGTTCATTATCACAAGAGGCATCTAACTTAGCCTATATATCATCAGGCAAAAGGATGAAGCCAAAGCCAAGAATACCTCCTTATCACTGACTCAAATACAGAAGCCCTAGAAGGAGCGTCTGCTGCATCATAACTACACTCGATGGAATGATGAGCCACATAGGAGGAAATCCCTAACAGCAAAAGAACAGATGTTTTACCCTCAGAATCTGGAAGATCAGATATAACTTGACAAGCCTGGGAAAGGAGAGCCAACATATACCTGAACATATGGGTCTGATAATTAAACAGCCCTAAAAGCCAAGGTAGCTGGAGGTGTAAATCTTCTTTACCTAGCCTTTCCATGGTTCTGCTGTCTTTATCAGAGGGCAGTAACTTAGGTGAAGGAAGCAACTCTGAAGGCTTAGAGGCTACAGACACCAAAGAGGGGTCAGCAGCACGACACTTCTACAAAACTTTACAGTCCTCAGACACCCTATAAAACCCATCATGTTTCTTGGCAGCAAGAGGCTGAGTCTGGAGCTTTAGAAGCACTGAAAACTGCATCCAAAAAAGCAGCCAAAACAGGAAAAAACAGCAAAAGGTTTAGGAGATTCCATCTGCAGCAACTCATAGGAACACTTATAATCTCAGAGACCTGAGCACAATCCCATTTAAAGTACTCACATCATCCTAGAGAGATTGTCCTCCCAAAAGAAATCTTTTCAAAGGAAGTATCAGGACTGGTAGATTCCTCTTCTTCTGACCCATGGTCCAAAGAAGGAATTTGAGAAGAGTAAGCAAGGGATTCCTCATCAGAATCCAACTCCTCCTCTTCAGAGGAATCAAGGGGGGGGGGGGGGCTGGAAGAGAAGAACTCTGAAGAGATTTCAGTGCCATCAAAGCACTAGCGAAGGCCTGCCACTCGCTCTGTGGATACTTTGGGACAGGAGAAACAGGTTTAGTTTTTTTTTTTTCCTTTAACTGGACGTGTGCTTTACAAAACTTGGAAGGCTCTGACCCAGCACAACATTCAATAACAGTAGTAGGGACTTATATGACAAAAATCTGAGGAACACCCCTAGGCCCCTTGGAAATGATCAACCGTGGTTACCCCTGAATGTCTGAAGCGGACATCTGCAAAACTTCCTTGAAAGTGCTTAAAGTTGGATTCCCACCAGCCTCCAACCCATTTGCAGCAGAGGAATCCAACAGAGCCGGGCAAACCACCAGGCATTCACTCACCTCAGGAGAAATGTCCAGCAGAGGCTGAACAGCAGAAGAGTCCGGCCTAGGCTTCTTGGCCTTCTTCCATGATGGCTGTCACTCAGGGTGGGAAGTTCCCTCCATCACTTTCATGAGAAGTTCAAGTTGATTACTCTCAAGATACAGCACCAAAAAAGAACACCTGCTATGCAAAGCTTTAGGTACAAAAGCCTTGCAGACAGAATAAGACTTATGGTTGCATAAGGCACCAAAACAGACATCATTTGTGGCAATCTTTATGGGGAATCTGTCTCCCACACTGGCATTTACCCTTCTTTGATGACATGAAACTCCACAAGCAACAAAAAGACAAGTAAAAAGGGAAACCCAAAGGAGCACTTATCTGCAACGGCTCAGTGAAACCAGCAACCGAGTGTAAGTGTTCAGAAAGACTATCAAGAGATGTCATTTAGACGGGTGACAGGATGGTATGTCCAGACATCACCTTTATGCCCTACGCTATGCGAGGAGCATATATGTGACGTACGGCATACCAACTAAGGCTTTGGTACACTGGCCAGACAGGCTGCCCAAGGCAGGGGATCACTAATGTAATAAATACTGCAACAGTAATAGGGAAGGACAAATAATACATAAAGAAAAAAAAAGTTAAAAGAAAAATAACTTTACTTTTCTATAGATGCTGTGGGATCTTTTACATCTACCCGACCTACCAAACTCAAACAGATGAGACCTTAGTTTTAATGACTCATCTGTAGTCAGCGTCAGCAATCCATCTATTGGTATAGGAATAGAATCCACAACCAGTTGCACCAAAGGTAAGTGCGATACCTGCTGTGCCATTTACAAAATTCATAACGGATATAAAAAATAAAAACAGAATTTTAATACAGGTGGTTACAAATACAAATAGTGGCCTACAGTTTTGTGACAGCAATAAACAGTTCTGGAAGGAAATAGCACTTCATACCGAGTTGAAGAGTATACACTTTTACAGAAAGAAGGAAAGAAATTAAGGGGAGAATGAGAGAAAAGGGAGGAAGGAATTAGGATTAGAAGTGAGGATATTGCTCTCAGATGCACACTACTGGTAACAAGCCGGTTTCCCGACAGTAAATTCTAAAAATAATACAGACCTGCAACAGAAAACTGTCCTCTGAAGATAAGTGTCTAGTCTTCTCAGCACTCTCTAGTCAACTGACTAGAGACTACTAAGAATGCACACAGATGCTCTTAACAACTGATCTCAGGTGCTCAGCGAGCATAGGTGACAAGTCATTATAATCTATAGCATGACCTTTCACAATCTGGTACTATTTCTCATTCATTTTAATGGAAAGCTACAGGGTAATAATACAGCTAGTACAAGCAGAGGTGCAGCTAAGGTAGGGCGAAGGCAGCAAGAAGGCACCAAAACCTGAATGATAAACTAGAAACTGAACATACAAGTAAAAACACTAATACTACAAATGTCTGTAACTAAAGGAAATAGATGACTAGGAAGACTCAAGGTATATTAAACTCAACAACAACATTTTAAAACAGTAGAATTCCATCCCAAAATGGCAGACAAGCATCGTCAGACTTGCTTAAAAGCATATTAAAAATGTGAAACTAATAAAGAGGAGGAAAATAAAAATTTTCGAGTCGTTAAAATAGCCCAGATGTTTTACTAATGTTCTGATGCACCACAGAAGAGCAGGCAGAATTAAAACAGATGCTTCTCTATGAAGCCGGCTTCCATAACCAACGTTCTCTCCATTCCGGCCTTTACCACACACCATGTAACAATCCCTTTCACAGCATTATCTGCTCTTGAGACATGAAATGCCTTTACTGTAGTGTTTCAGTTCAGTTTCGCTGTCATCAACATAACTGCACACCTACTAGGCATCTAAACAACCTTCTAAATGTTTCATTCCTTATCTTGACTACAGAATATGCACTCCCCTGGAAATGCCTCCAAAGTCCGCAACCCACTCATCTGCTGGCTCTCCCCAGACTGCATCAACTTTGTTAGGGACTGGATTTAGTTGAACCATGGCTACTTTGTAAGACAAGTGGCAGAACCACCATTTTATAAAAGGAACTCCTGCCAAGGATCTCATGTGCCCCACAATATCGAGAAAGTAGCTCCTGAACAAATCCACATTTACTTGTTCAAGGAAAGTTTGTTGATAGATACTAAACATACACATCTCCCAAAAGTTCTCCAACGCCGACAAGGTTGTGCAACACAAGGCCTAAGGCTGACCTTTTAACCTGGCATATGCTGACAACCAAATAGAAACCACAGCAACACAGGCAAGGACAACATGACTTCAGTCACAACAAGCAATTCACTTATTTGACACCTAAAGGCAGCTGGACCAAGAGGTCCTTTTTAGTTAATTCCAGTTTCAGTAAAATAAATAAACTGAAGTGATAACAATTAGCAGCAGCTCCATACTCATTTTTGCCAAAATATATTTTATCTAAAACAATGTTAACTATACAGTCATATTAATAAAAATGAACAGATGTTCATGGCCATCTTGAACACTTTTTTTTTTTTTTTTTATTAATTATTCCACAAACTAGAAGTAGTTTAATGCTCTGCAACTCATTAAGCTAACTCATGGAAAAAGGAAATATGCCACAGAATGCCAAATGTAGACGACACTTGATGTATTTACTACACTCTTAACCCTTCTTATTGGCAAACTTAATTTCCTAGTTAAACTTTTTCAAGAGACATAGCCATGGAATGGACCCTGCAGCTAGGATTACACGACCAATAAGCAATGCAATCATATTTTCCCCCTCCTGATGCTAGAAAAGAAATGCAAGAAAATGCCAGATTAAAACCAATGTCCATGTTTTATTTAAGACACAGTGCTGTCTACATTAATATGACTGTGCAGGTCTACAAAATACTTATTAAAACAAATCCTAATATGTACCATTACATTTAATTGTCTTTCTACTCATCAGGTAGGTAGGAAATATAAAAAAAAGACTGTTTGGATGATAGTTTAAAAAAAAGACATTCCCATACACTGGATACAACATTCAAGCTGCCACCAACTCATACTGAATACATTTATTAACAGCGTTACATTCTTCAGTTCTAAATTACTATCAGGTAAAAAAATTTGCTGCGAAATGCAGCCAAAGCAAGTATTAGCACTATGAACACCAAAAGGAGGCATTTCAATAAGAATATTTTATAATCTTCACTTTAAATATGTGCAAAAAAATATGCATACATTTCATCCCTCTTGCGCAGGCTGATCCTTCAAACCACAAAAAAAGTACCATGAAATGTTCTGTGTGAACCTATAGAACTACAGTAACAACTGATTCCTCCAAAATGTATAAGCAAATCTAAAAGGCTGTCTCTACTATACAATGGGCAGGCTGTGCACACTATACAATGGACAAGCGGCCAGGAAAGAGAGGAAACTGCTCACTACTAGTAAATAAAATAATAATGGAAATAAGGCAAAGTTTGCCACGGTTAAAAATGCTCTGACTTTTCTGCAAATTTGAATAAGGACAAATAAATTACAGCTTTAGTGATTACATCAATGTCTGAGTACAGTCCAGTTCAGAAACTTGACTACTGGTGGCCTACAGGCCTAATTGCTTCACCAGATGTGCCTACCAATCTGATTCTGCTGCCAACAATCAGTGTCAGGGGAAAAAAGTTAGATTAAAAATAGTATGCATACTTTTGTGTAGATAACTTTTTTAAACCAAAATAAAGATGATACAATGACAGCTTATAACTTTTATACAAGTCACAATTCACTGGACTCCTCTCTCCAAATACAGCTTATGACAGAGTGTTCACTAATTAGGTTTTCCAATATCTACTTCATCTTATTATTCATAGTCTTGGGAAGGATGCAACTCAACCCTTCAAAACAGCAGGTATAAAGTAAAGAACCCAACCCAATTAAGACAGCACTGCAAGACAAATGGCACACAAATCCAGGGGCAGTTTAGAGGATCACCAGATGACCTTACATTCATCACTGCAGTATTCATAACTTATGGTCCCTGCCATGGAAGCCAGTCATCCGGCCAGTCTACCAAAGGCTACTGTCACTTTAAGGTATGCTGAACGTCACCTAAAACGTTCCTCGCATAGGGTATAAAGGTGACGTTCAGGCATACCATCCTCAGAACTTTTGCCACCAGTCAGAATGCTGTTTTTAACCGGTCTGTTTTCTACTGTTTTCTGTTTGTATTCCAGGGATTTCTCCCATTTGCTGAAGTCCTCTCCATTGAAAATAAGTACCCATTTTTTTCTTGAATTTTTTGTGCTGTTTGGTGGGTTAATGTCATCCAGGAAGGGTAAATGCCAGTGTGGGAGACAAGATTCCCCATAAGTGCCTTTCCTGCCTAGGAACTTCTCACGACCATATGTCTTGTTCGATTGGTCAGGCATTTGTCCCAAAAACCCTTCATAGTAGGCTTTCTTCCCTTTCATTATATCTTGAGAACCAGCATCTTAAGCTTCTTGCTAAAGATACTATGGATGGAACTTCCCTGATGGGTGACCCTCACGGTGGGAAGAAGGGGAAAAAGGTAAGACTGGAATCTTCTGCTGTCCAGCCTATGCCGGGTGTTTCTCCTGAGGCTGTTACAAACCCAGAGGCTCACCTGGCTGTGTTGTTGGATTTCTCTGCCGGAGGGCTGGCAAAGATGTGATGGGCAGCACTTCCAACAAGGTTTTGCAGGCATCCGTTTTGGCAATTGTTTCCGAGGGGTCTATGGAGTTCCGCAGATTCTACTTAGGGAAGAAGTTCCTACTACAGTTACAAAATGCTGTCCTGAGTCAGAGCCTTCTCAGGTTTTCTAGGGCAGACATGCCCTTAAAAAGGAACAGAAAACTAAACCAAGTTTCTTCTGCTCCTAAGGATCCACAAAGTCAATGGCAGCTCTTTGCTCAGGGGTTATTGAATGCTTTTACTGTCATTAACATCTCCTAAAGGGGTTTCGGTTCATGCTCCTCCTTGGTCCTCTTCTACACTTAAAAAGGCCATTGAATTCTTCCGAGGAAGTAGTTGGATTCTGATGAAAAATCCCTTACGTGTTCTACCCAGATTCCTTCTCCTTTAGACTATGGGTCTAAGGAGTAGAAGAAATCTGGATTCTCCTTCCAGGAAATTTGCTTTGGGGACACAACCTCTAGGATGATGGAATTTTTTTTTTTTTAAGAGGGATTGTGCCCAGCTCTCCCATATCCATAAGATGTACTAGGAGTTACTGCAGATGGAATATCCTAAACCTGTAGCTATTACTCCTGTTTTGGCTGCTTTACCGGATGTTTTTTCCAGTGCCTCTAAAGCACAGAGTTCTCTGCCCCATGCTCTCAAGAAGTCCGATGGGTTTTGCAGGGTGCCTGAAGACTGTTCCTTTTTGTTCAAATGTCTTGCTGCTGACCCCTCTGTGGTGTCTGCAGCCTCTGATAAGCCATCTCAACTGCTTCCTTTGTCCAAGTTACAGCCTTCTGACAAGGACAGCAGAACCATGGACAGGCTGGATAAAGTGGTTTATACTTTTGCTATCCTAGCTCTTAAGGGCAATTAATTATCAGACAAATAAATATCTAGGCATGTGCTGGCTCTCCTTTCTCAGGCTTGTCAGGTTTTTTCTGATCTTCCAGACGCAGAGTAAATCTTCTGCTCTTTCCTTGCTAGGACCTTCCTCTCACAGTACTTTATTTGATTAAATATAGTTATGACGCAGCAAATGCCTCTTCTAGGGCTGCTGCTTTTGGTAATGAGAAGGTATTCTTGGCTTAGGCTTCAACCTTTGCCTGATGTTATTAAGGCTAAGTTGATGGATGCTCCTCTGGATAATAAACTTTTGTTTGGGGAACTGGCTGCTGGTTTTTAGTCTCTCCAGGAAAAGGGGAAAGACTTACAAGAACTTAAAACATGTGCACTTCTCCTGTACTTAAATTTCAGAGAAAAAAACTACCCTTCTAAGCTAGCCTTTGTTCGTAGGCAACCTTGCCCTCCTGCTAAAGGTAAAAAGGGTGGTAAACAGGGTCCTCCTGCTAAGGCCACTCAGACTATAGGGATTCAAAAGCCTTCCTTTTCTGACAAACCAGGTGCTGACTATCCACCTGTTCCCAGCCACATTCCTCTTTCTCTTTGCCTCTTTCTCTTCCTATTTGGCTTTAAAATCACCCAGGATTCTTGAGTTCTGTCAATTATTCATAAGGGGTACTTCATGGTGTGGATTTCCCCATCCTCCTTTTATGAGCATTCCTCAGCCTCCCTGGGAACAATTTCCTTTTTCCCCCAGAGGTTCAAGATCTCTTGTCTCAGCGTTTGTGTGCCAAAGACGGAAGGGGTTTTATTCAAGAATGTTTCTAGTGCCCAGAAAAGAGGGTACTTTGAGACAGATTCTAGATCTCTCTCATCTAAAACACTTTTCTGAAGGTGCCTTCCTTTTGGATGTTATCCCTTCACACCAAGTTTAATCTCTTGGCCCTTCAGGCTTTTCTGGTGTTTCTGGATGCTTATCTCTATATTCTAATCCATCTTCTTTTCAGTAAGTTTTTGCATTTTTCTGTTGCTTCCTTGCATTTTCAGTTCAGTGCTTTGCCCTATAGCCTTTCTACTGCCCCAAGGTTGTTCACCAAATGCCTTGCTTCTGTGATTGCTTTCTTGCAGGCTTCAAGGGATTCAAATATTTCCTTACTTGGATGACCTGCCGATTCAAGCATCCTCTCTAGAGGTCCTTTTGCAAAATCTTTGTTTTGTCATTTCTCTTCTTCAGAGTCTGGGGCTCATGATAAACTTGGAAAAGTCTTCCCCGATTCCTTCTCAGGATCATGTCTTTCTGGGTTACAGGATTCAGACTATGCCAATGCTGGCAACCCTGTCTCCTCCAAAGGCCTTAACTCTCATTTCTTACTTTCAAACTCTTCTTCCCCTGGCCTCCATTACAGCCAAGGAGTTTGAGAGCTCTGTGTTTCATGACTTCCACCATTCTGATGCTCCCTCTGGCCAAACTCCACGAGGAAGTTCCACTGGTTTCAGAAGTCAGTGTGGCTTCCACATGCGCATCCTCTAGAGTTTACAGTTCCTCTTCTTTTTTGTCTCAAGAAGGAACTTCTATGGTGGATTCAGTAGTTGTCTCTAAATCCAGGGATCCCTTTTCATCCTAGTCTTCCCTCTCAGGATCTGTTCACAGATGCTTCAGATGTGGGATGGGGAGCTAAATTTGCTCCCTGAAGGTACAGGGAGTGTGGTCGACTCGTCAGCAGAAGGAGCACATCAACATCAAAAGAGATGAGAGCTCTCATGCTGGCTCCTCAGGCCTTTCATCTTCTTTTCTCTCCAGGGCCTCTCAAGGTATTCACAGACAAAACCAAAGTTATGTGGTACAGCAACAAACAGGGGGGAACAAGATCTTACTTTCTTTGCCAGCTGGCACTTCTGGTATGGGATCTGGCTGTCAAGTATCAAATGACTCTTCAGGCAGTTTATATCCTTCAGATCAGAACACTGTGGCAGACACTGAGTAGGTCCTTCACTCAATCCCATGAATGGATGCTTCACAGGGATGTTTCTGGACACTGTTCACCAGTGGGGTACTCCTCAAATAGATTTCTTTGCCTCCCATCTGAACAGACAACTTCCTCTGTTTTGTGCCAGAGTCCAAGGTCCTCTGGTGTGGAAGGTAAGCACTCTCATTTTCTTGGAAGGGTATCTTTCTTTATGCATTCCCTCCCCTTTCTCTCATTCCAAGAGTCCTGTTCAAGATTCAACAGAATGCTCCCAAAATCTTGTTGGGGACTCCCTTTTGGGTGTGACAGCACTGGTTCCCTCTACATCTGCACCTAGCCAAGGGCAATCACAAGTTACCTCACAGGGTAGATCTACTCACACTAGATGGGGGATCGCTCATCCATCTTCACCTGTCCACACTTCAATTGACAATGGGGGCAATAGAAAAAAAGGTATCTATGAGAAATCAAAACCTGAGATCATGCAGCAGGCCCTGCAGGAGGCCAGGAAAGCTACTACTAGGAAATCCTACTTATCTAAATGAAGAGGCTTTCTATTTGGTGCGTCTCTCCTAACCTGGACCTTCTTACTGTACATGTTCCTTTGGTTCTTTAATTTCTGCGAGTTGCTTAATGCTGGTTTGGCCTATTCTTCTATTAAGGCCCACATCAGCTCTTTCTACTAGTCTGTCTTTAACTCCTCCTTTAACTTCTAAATCTGAGGATAAGCAATTTCTTAAAGGCGTCCTTAACATTAGGCCTCCCAGCAAGCCTGTTCAGTCTCCCTGGATCTTAATTTTGTTCTGGAGAAACTGACTCAGGCTCCTTTTGAGCCTACTGTTTCAGTTTCCTTGCAACATTGTCCTTTGGAAGACCATTCTTTTGTTAGCTCTTGCTTCTGCCAGACAGGTGTCTGAGCTGCAAGCCCTTATGGCTCGTCTGCCTTTTTTGATCCACAAGGACAGGGTGCCCTTGTGTACTAATCCTTTTATTGTCAAGTTGGTTAGTAAGCATCAGTTAATCAGTCTATTAATCTGCCTACTTTTTTCCCCTTTCTGCAATCTGACAGTGAGAGTGTGCTGCGCACCTCAGACATGCATAGACAGTTCAGATTTTATTTGGATAGGGCTAAAGCTATCAGAAAATCTGAGCAGTTGTTTCCTTTCATCCTAGGTCTTTAGGATTAGCAGTTTCCAAGCAAACTTTCTACTTGGATTTCTAAGGCTATTTCTTTTTGTTACACCTTTCATGGTGAGAGCCTTCCTTCTTCTGTAAAAGGCTCATTCTACTAGAGCTGTGGCTTCTTCTGGTGCTTTTTTCAAGGGCTCAGACACTAATTCTATTCTTGAAGCAGCTACCTGGACTTCTGTGCGTAACTTTACCAGACACTACAAGCTGGATGGCATTTCCAGAGCTAGAGCTGGCTTTGCTAATGCCATTATTCATGGCTTCTTAAAGGGCTCTACTGCTGCTTCCTTTTCCCAAGTTTCTTCTTGAGCTTTGGCACCCTCCCATAAGTTATGAAAACTGCAGCTGAACGTAAGGACATGGTACAGTTATGTAAAATCTTACCATAATGGTAGATGTCCCTGCTTTCAACACTGCAGTATTCACTCCTTCCAGCCATCCTCCTATTCACTCCTTCCAGCCATCCTCCTAGTCTTTTTTTCCTTCCTGGATGTGCAGGTTCTCTTTGATTTTCCTTGGACTGCTGTTCCTAATGGAGCAATCGGTTCTGAGGATGGTACGCCTGAATGTCACCTTTATGCCCTATGCTATGTGAGGAGCATTTAGGCGACGTTCAGCATACCTTAAAGCAACAGTAGGCTCTGGTAGACTGGCTGGATGACAGGCTTACACGGCAGGGAATCCCATAAGTTATAAATGCTGCAGAGGTGAAGACAAAGACATCTACAGTTATGGTAAGATTTTACACAACTGTACTTTTAACCAACAACATAATACTTTTAGATGCAAGAAGAAACTTGAGACCTCATTGAAATATTATGCAGACATAGGAAAACCATGCAAACTTTGCAGAGAAGGTACTCCATCTGGGAAATTAAGAACCAATCACTGTGAATCAGCAACACTAAATAATGCAATGTGTGACCCCTTGGCAAACAAAAATAAAGCCAATAAAACCCTCAACCTTGCCATGAGAAGGGCAAACAAACCATGTACAAAGTAAGAAATGAAGAAAATGTGCTGTAGTATCTTTAAGAATCACCATGGACAGGCAATGACAGACATTACAGGCCTAAATGTTACATAGTCGTGTGCTAAAACAGCTCTTGAAATGAGGCATCACACTGAATTTATAAAAGTCTGCTTAAACATGAAAAATGGTACGGGCACAATACCAAACTTTCCAACACAATAATCAACAGCCATGCACAATCTCAATAAGACTGAAATGCAGAGTCATAGGTGTTTACTAGGCTAACTACTACTACGGACCTAATAAGCATATGCGTGCAATCCAAATAGGACCTACAAATCTGATTTATACAGGGATGATTTACTGAATGCTTCTTTCCATTAAGGGCAGTCACAAGATCAGGGTAAAATTCTGACTAAGCTCAACCTGGATCAATGGACTGGTAAAGAGAGAGTTAGGGAGGAATTTGGGATTCTGCTTCACATAAAGAAAGCCTATTCCAGAGAATGAGAATTCTCTGAGAAACATATCTGTCTCTCCATCATGTCCCATTTGTGTTGCAAGATTGTCTTTTAATCTAGTAGTTCTAAGGCAGTTTGTTTTGAAGATATGCAAACAGTTCATCAAAACAGAGTCTAAGGATGCCTTGAAAGCCAGGCAAAGATCACACTCAAGTCTGTATGACAAAAAGTAGAGAGACAAGGCTTTGAGATGACTGGTGTAGGACATTGTATTTCCCTGCAACCTTTTCATAAGGGACCTCTGTGGATGTTCCAGTTGCTGCATGGGACTGGTCAGGTACAAACGGAAGGGGACATTATACTCTATGACGGGCTTGATGACAGATGAATACTGTGGCATGATGGCTTCTCTGGACCAAGATGCTATGCCCTTACTTATAACTTATGCAACAGAGAATTTTGTTACTACCTTAGACACACATTGGTCGAAGGTTAGGTTACTATCAACACAAGTTCCCTGACTAGTGGATCAACTTTCTGGGGTGTTTCATTGATGATGTAATTACCCGGGGTAGCAGACTTCCCAAAAGGTTACTACATTGCATTTCCTGACATTGAGTTTTAAGCCATGGCTTTGGCACCAAGCATTTATGTTTGACCTTCCTGAAGGGTATTCTTGTCTTGGGGAGATTCAATGACTGCTCCACATTTGCAATCTTCGGCAAACTTGGTAAGCCAGAGGTCTTTGACATTGGCTTTGACCTCTGAGAAGCAGATGCCAAAGAGGAGTGGGCCTAGCACAGAGACCTAAGGGACTCCACTGGTGACTGGCCTCTTTGTGGAGGTGGCCTAAATTGATCCTAACCTTCTGCATCCTATCTGCGAGTCAGCTAGCTATGCAGAGTGTTATAAAGGGTTTCTACCCAATTCTCTAAGTTTTTTTTAACAATGCCAAAGGAGTATTGTATCACATGCTTTAGCCAGATCCAGGTAGGCAGTATGCACCACTTTCTCCTCATCTATTCTCTTAGTGACCTTTTCAAATAAGTCCACCAGGTTTATTAAGCATGACCTTCCTTTGACAAAGCCAAAGTGGGATGGATCCAATGTCGAGAGGTCTCCTACTCCCTTGTTAATTTCCATGGCTTTGCAAATACAACTAGCCAGACTAAAAGGACTGTAATTTCCAGGAATTGTTAAAGGTTCTCCCATATGAATGGAAAGGATCGTTGCACCCCCCCCCCATTCTCGTTGCACCAAGCCTGCGTTAAGGTTACAGTTAAATAATGACTCCAGGGTCCAGATAAATTGTATTTTAGTGTGCTCGGGAGGCATCCAGGGATGTTACCAGGGACCAATGAGGCTATGCACTTGGCTTCAGCATGCACAGCTAGGACATGTTCCCCAGTTATAGTTCAAGGAGATATTTTTGAGAGTATTTCTTGGGGGATGGCTGGGGCTAATGTTGGAAACAAGTTGGTCTGCCAACAGGTTCACTATATCCTCGGGTCTGGTGAATGTGGCACCATTAACCACCAGTTCAGCACATTGCTGTGTGCTGCCCTTGAGGTTTCTGACATAGCTGAAGAAGGCTTTGTGGTTATCTTTTGCCTGGGAGGTTATCTTAACCTCAAAGCTGTGATCATAATGGCAACAATGCTTGTGTAAGCAATGTAGAAAAACAAAGGTGCTAGAATGCAAATCTATTATTCAAACAAAGCTATGTCAATAATCTCACTGGATCAACAAAGTAAAAGTCTGACTGCCAATCTGACAGCATGCTAAAGATGAGGATTCACAAAAACTCATGAAAACATGACCAGTACAAAAGCACAAGTCTTTCTGCTTTCTACAAATCTATAGCTATGCACCTGGTCACCTTTGGTCTCCCCCCACCCTTCTACTTGTGCGAGCAAAGACTCCTCTCACTCCAGCTAAAAGTAAAGGAAACTAAACAATAATAATCAATAAAATAAAGGATGACTGCACCCCAGCTTTAACTCCGGGAACTCTGCTGTCGACACTTCGAGCAGTGTAGGTGTCTGCTTTTGTGACTACTATTATGCCTTGTTAAAATCTGTTACAATTAGCTAGGGCACATAACCCTGGGGGCAACAGCTGCAATCCTTCTTCCTCTTGGCCCCCCTACCCTTTTCATCCATTTCACTGGTGGTACATGAGCCCATCTCAATAGAGTCATAACCTTCAGTACCTACCCCTCACTAATTAAACACCAAAAGAAAGTGCAAAGTCTCAAGCTACTTTTTCTTTTGCTACATAGGGTGCAGCAAAGAGTAAAGGGGAATACAAATGTAAATCTAGAAAAAAAACACCACTGCAGACTAGTAAGCAGCCTGTGGTATAATTCTTCCTGTGGTATACTCTTGACTGTGTTTTCTTAAAAGAAACCTTCCAATCCTCGATCAGGGTGTATGCCCACTATGTTCGTCCTCACTGCTCTCCGGCTCGGGCACAGACAGAACGGACATAAGTGTATGCTCACCCCCCCCCCCCCCACTTTCCTTATACTTCACTAGCTATACCCCCTTCACAGTTCATCCAAAACACTCCATTTAATACACTAACTCAAAAATCTTTTTCTTTACCCACTTCCTACTTGAATTACTGCTACAAACAACTGATACATACCTAATTTAACTAAAATGCCTAACAGCAAAAATCCTCCACTGACAAAAACAAAAAAGGTTAAAAGCATTCAACCTTCAATCAAGTTCATACACCAGATGTACTGACAACCACTCTGTTATTTTAAACATTAGCAGCTTATAGCACCTCTTTACCATTCCAACATAAAAAAATCCTCTCTTTTCCCAATCCACCTTGAAGAATAGCTAACCCTCACCCAAAGCAGTTAACATCCCCGTAAGTAGTTCCATTTTCAACATCACAGCTCTACACCATGTGCAGTTTTCACTTCTCCCTCACCCAAACATTCCTAGCAGCTCTCAGAAATATCATAAACAAATAGATTCTTGAAAACTCTATAGTCAACTTAGCATCCAGGCCAACTCTCAGTGGCGACATACATCCAAACCCTGGTTCAGCCCACAAACCGTATAACTCAACCTCACAAAATGGCAACAAACAATCTATAATCACTTCCTCTTGCGGACAAATCTTATATTAATGTTTACTAGTAAAATATCAGAAGTGTCAACAACAAAATTCATGAACTGAATGCTAACTTCTCCCCGGATATTGTGCTTCTCATCAAAACTTGGCTAAAACCTACCACTCCCAGAAATGAAATGCTACCACCAGGATATAATATCATACATACAGAGAGAAGTAGTGAAAGAGGAGGTGGTGTGGCCCTACACTTTAAAAGCCACCTCTCCATAGAAACACATGAAAAAACACTAAATCTTAACAATTCTGAAATACTATTTGCTAAACTAAACATTAATCCCAAGAAACATATACACAAACAGGTATCTATATAAAACCAGGGGATAATATCCAAACATTACAAAATACACTATACTGGAGCAGTAAAACATTACCTCAGGAAATAATTATTATAGGCAACTTTAATGTAGACTGGTTAGACTGCAACTCCATAGACCACAAATATTGCATCAACCTGTACAGCTTCAAGCACATCCAGTCACCACTAGGATTAATAAGCCATCCAACAAACACTCCTCTCTAGACTGGATATTAACAAATCCAGCCCTCTACCCCTACTCTGGCTATCTACCAGACACCCTCCGTGACCACTTCCCCACCTATTTACTTGTTTTATTTTTTTAGATGGGTTAGCCCATTTCCTACATTTAAACTGATAAGAAAACACCTGAACCCCAACTACCTTATAGATATACTTAAAGACTGTAATTAAACACCACTGAAACTTCTACCCCTACAGGAAGCAATTGTACTGTCTATACTAAAACTCTCAAGCCCCTAGCTGAAAAATACATGTGAAATCAAACTATGCCCCATGGCTAACAAAAGAAACACAATCACTACTTAAAAAAAAAAAAAAAAAACTAGAGACAAGGCTTGCTCAACCTGGAACAAAACAAAATCCCAACCCACTCTACAAACCTACCGGGAACTTAGAAATAAAGCAAAGCAGCAAATTAAACAAGACAAAATAAATAACTACTCAGAAATCCAATTAAAAACACCGCAATAACCCACAGAAATTCTAGACAACTATAAACAATATACTTATTCCAGGCAAAGTCAGTACACCCCCTCATACCACTACTAATAATTCAGACACCCCCTCCTACCACTATTAATAATTCAGACAACATTGCTACTCAATTTATTAAACTAAAATCACCTTCTCCCTGCAACCTGTAGCTACAGAAATGATCAAAAAACTGCTTAAAAATCTAAAACCCACCACTTCAGCTGCAGACAACTTACCAGCCAATTTCCTCAAACTAACAACAGATGGTATAATCAATCCTATATCAATTCTTACCAATAGATCCATAGCAGAACAACAAATCCCTCCCATTTGGAAAACCTCTTGTGTAATACCCCTACACTAAGGTGGCTCATCAACAGATCTTTCCAACTACCGACCGATAGCATTATCACCACTGTCTAAAATACTGGAGAGGGTCATTCACATACAAGTTACTAATTACCTACATGCTAACAAACTTCTAACCAACACTCAGCACGGCTTTCGATCATACCACAATACATCAACAGCTCTAATGTCATTTACCAGTAATGACAACTATGACAACAGCAACAGTGATTATGTACCCTCTATCTTCCAGGACCTATCAAAAGCCTTTGATATGGTTTCTCATAGTAAACTACTAAATGTTCTCTCCAAACTAAATTTCTGCCAATATACCCTTGCCTGGTTCAGGATTACCTTACTGGATGTCAGCAAGCAGTTGCTCAGCAACAGACTTCACCACCCCTTCTACCAGTGACTATAGGTGTCCCCCAAGGCTCAATCTTAAGCCCACTACTAATTTTCTATATTTACAAATCACACCTCAACCCCACAAGCCTCCCTCATCACTGTCGAATCATCGGCATATTGAATATGTGCTGCTTCCTCTAGTCAAAAACTTCAAAACCTAACACAATATTCCCTTCTAGCAGTTGAGACCTGGCTTACAAACTCTCAATTCATTTTAAACCCCCCAAAAAAACAAATGAACGATTTTCCAAACCACTAAATCAGCCCCACCCACTAACACTTTAAAACACTGCATCACTAAATAACACCATCTCCCCATCACCACACACCAAACTTTCAGGAGTCGAAACTGACTGCAACTTAACATTTATCTTCATATTTCCCCAAACAGTAAAAAAAAAAGTACACAAAAAAACTGGAACAAACACTACTTCACTAAAAACTACCATTGTCAAATCTCACTTAATCTCAACATTGCTGTACGCAGCTCCCATACTCACAAATCTAAAAAAAAAATCTGAGCTAACAAAACTTCAATCTTGTTATAACAAAATTACCAGATATGCTACAAACCTACCAGCGAGCACACCATTGTACAGCTCTCAAGCAACTCAACTGGCTAGAGCTCCCCATCTCCTTCACTACATCCAGTTAACCATCATCTTCTTTCGGCTGTTCCCGTTAGGGGTCGCCACAGCGGATCATCTGTTTCCATTTCTTCCTGTCCTCTGCATCATGCTATTTCACACCAACCACCTGCACGTCCTCTCTCACCACATCCATAAACCCCATCTTAGGCCTTCCTCTTTTCCTCTTACCTGGCAGCTCCATCCTTAGCATCCTTTTCTCAACATACCCAGCATCCCTCCTCAGCACATGTCCAAACCAACGCAATCTTGCCTCTCTTGCTTGGTCTCCAAACTGTCCAACCGGAGCTGACCTTTTAATATACAGATTCCTAATCCTGTCCATCCTAATCACACCCAGTGCAAATCTTAACACCTTTAACTCTGCCACACCCAGCTCTGATTCCTGCCTTTTTGTCAATACCACCGTCTCCAACCCATATAGCATAGCTGGTCTCAATACCCTCTTGTAGACCTTCCCTTTCACTCTTACTGGTACCAGTCTGTCACAAATCACTCCTGACACTCTTCTCCACCCATTCCACCCTACCTGTACTCTCTTCTTCACCTCTCTTCCACACTCACTATTAATCCCAAGTACTTAAAAACTCATCCACCTTTACCAGCTCTACTCCCTGCATCCTCACCATTCCTCTACCCTCCCTCTCATTACACACATATATTCTGTTTTAGCCCTGCTGACTTTCATTCCTCTCCTCTCTAGAGCATATCTCCACCTATCCAGGATCTCCTCAACCTGGACCCTACTCTCACTACATATCACAATGTCATCTGCAAACATCATAGTCCACGGGGCTTCCTGTCTGATCTCATCTGTCAACCTGTCCATCACCACTGCAAATAAGAAAGGGCTCAGAGCTGATCCTTGATGTAATCCCACCTCCACCTTAAACGTATCTGTCACTCCCACTGCAGTCCTCACCAATGTCACACTACCCTCGTACATATCCTGTACCACTCTTACATCCAGTTAACCATGGCCCATAAAATACTCTATAACCCTGAGAAAACACCCATCCTACAAGCATTTCTTCAACCATATGCCACGATCAGAACCCTACGGTCCACTAACAAATATCACATAAAAATTAATATAACCAAAAACCAAGCTGGAGAGACCCTCTTCTCAAATTATATAGGTAAAATCTGAAATGCACTACCAGAAAACATTACAATCGTTACATCACTAGCCCAGTTTAAAACCATACTAAAAAGCCACTTATTCAATAAATTGCTGTGTCCTTGCTCTGCACCAGACTAACCTCTTCCTCCGACTATGCTACTACTTTGTTGCACTTGCTGACAAATCCATCCCCTCTGTCTAGGTCTCTTTGCAAACTAACACTCCATAGTACCGTAACTTTGTCGGGCATATTAAGACTTAAAATTAAATTTCTTAGTAAACTGTGTTCAGAATGTATGTTGTTAATTGTTATATTGGTCTCTCTTATTTTCTTACACAGAAAGGTTTAATGATGTAATGTCTCTCTACTTACTGTTAATCTTCTGACTCCATCGATTAGGTTAAGAATCACTGTGTATTAGCTAAACTGTGATATTCTTTAACTAGTCTGTATGTATAACCACTTATCCAAACTGTGCCTAGATAATATTTTAACTATTGTGCCATATATATTCTACTTGTATATTGTATTTCTGTACATTTCAATGTGGATCTTTTCTCCCTGGGCCTCCACTAAAAAGGGCACATGTCCAGTCGGACTTTCCCAGTAAACAAATGTAAAATAAACAAACTTTACTAACATGTAAAACAGAACTATATTTCATTTCTGTAAAACAGACAAGAAAAAGCCCAGCTACTTATCTGGTCGTGGAAATCATTAACTCTTACTACTGATCAGATCATAACACTAACACAATGTTTTGAGCTATTTTTATCCCACATTTACAATGGGTTATCTCCAAACTGGTTTAAAATATTCTAATTAAAGTTTCAGGAAATTATAAAGAAAGCATCCCCTAGTAACTGTCTTTACTGGTGTCTTCCTTGCTTCAAATGCAATGCAGCTGCTACATCTTACAGTTTACATTAAAATTAGCATCTTCGTATCTTTATGCTACAAGAGTGCAACAAAATTGCACTCTTTTTTCTAAAAGATTTAGCCAAACTTCATATTGGAATTTTTTTTAGGCATTCATAAGAGTGTAAAACTCTGAATATGGTTTTCGCCTTAAAGGCATTCGATTTTTTCAAAGAAAACTGTAGAAGGTGTAGGTAGTACAACACTGAGTGGTGTAGAGAAGGGGGTGCCACACTTTTAATTGTTTTTGTTTCCTTTCAGATGAACCATAATCATAACTCTTGCCTGCAAGGAAGTCACATGCTTCTTTACCCTTTTTCCTTCTAAACAATAACTGTAATTATAATTTTCCACATTTATTTTAAAGTGAACTTTTGGAAAAACAATGTTAGTGGCTATTCTAATCAGTCTCTCAGTGCGTTCAAATAACTCTGTTTCAGAGGTCCAGTCTAATTTTTTTTACAACATTTTTGGATCACCGGCACATGGCTACATACAATTCAATATATAAACAAACACAAAATACAAGGAAATCATATAATCTCAAGTGTACCACCGACAATCTGCACTTATCAAAACTACTTTAACGTTAAAATTTAAAAATGACAAAAAAAATCTCTACCTTAGAAATAAAATTATTTCCGATACTGTCTGACAAAGTTTAACTAACTACTATGAATAACTAACTACTATGATTATATATATATATATATATATATATATATATATATATATATATATATATATATATATATAAAAATCACATCTTTGATTTTGTTGTGAATTAAAACGAAAACCGATTAATAGTCCAACTTGACCATTAGCTAATGGTCTTTACTATACCAAACTCTCACTCTCTCTTAAATACAAGAATTTTGCTAGAAAATTTTTGAAAAGTCAAAATACCTCACTACTGACTGCACCGAGCTTGGATTGCACATTTAAATACATATATACCATCTTCAAAGTGAAAGACGGCGGTGCAGTGGCTTGTGTGCACTCTTGAGCAATACTGGTTTGAACTGGTTGGGGAGAAGGGTTGTGGTATGTACAGCATTCTGAATTTTCCCGATGTCCAAACTGTTAAAGCAGACAGTGGTTATAATCCCCCCAGCCAACATTACGTTTGCAAATTAAAATTGCTTCCATTCTAAGGTTTACTGAATTTTAACCGAAATCAACCACGAACAGCAAAAATCTGTACAATGTTTTTCAAATCCCTTCAACTACTTCATTATAATCTGTGTAAATTTTGCATTCCACTTCACCTTTACAACTTCTGCTACGAGGGTTCCCCAGGATGGAAGGAGAACAGAGTCTGCTCAGCCAGCTGGTCCAACTTATACGGACCCATTCTCAAGAGGCAACAGGGTCGGTTATTTCATTAGACCTCACTGGGTCTATACCGTGTGGTCAACGGAGCCCCAACGGTGAAGAGAGACGGGAGGAGGTGACACGTGAAAGCGCTGGGGTGACGCATAACTCCCACGTCCAGGTTACAACTGAACGAAATACCAACATGGCTCGGGAGGGAGCGAATGGTTATAATAGCAATAACAAAAAAAACGCACTTTAACAGAGGACAGCGTGTTTTAGAGGGCTATAACAACATAGCCTTCAACGAGTGGCTTGATAAATCGTTTTCATTAGAGAATGGACATAACGAAAACAAAACAATTGACGACAATTACCGATATAAGGACAAATGTAAGCTTCTTGAAACGGAGCTTAACAGGTACCGTAATCTTAGTTTGGATAATTGGTATCTAAAGAAATGTGTGGAACAGAAGATAGTCCCTAAGGGACTTAGACTGATAAAATACCCCAACAATGTACGCAATGATGAAGAATCATTTAATACCATCACGGAATTGCTTAATGACTGTGGACTATCTATTTTAAAAGCCATGATAGATAGTAATGAAAAAATTTTAAATGCAAGTAAAAAATGTGTTGATAAATTATATCATGACATTAGTAATGATTTGTTGTTTACAGTACAAGAATATAAGAATGTATACTGTGGTGTACTGCAGGATGTTGATTTTAATGTTACTAAAAATTATAAAAGGAAATGTGATAAAATTGAGTGGGATTTGAGAGAATATAGGGAAGGGAGAGCTTATGTAAATCCTGGGAACAGGACCAATAATAAGAGATTTTTTTATGGACGAAATAGAAGTGATGATTCAGTGGGGGGACAGGGATTCCAACAATATCCAAATGAATCCTTTTACAATAATAGGCGCAGAAGTCTTGTGGACGAGGAGGGAGATAATCAGGAAGACCCTTTAGGGGAAGATCAGGGACCCCGGAGATCGGAACGAATCAGGAATCAGAGTCAACACTTTTCATATGCAGAGGCAATAGGGAATTGTTATCAGGCAAAACAGAGGGGAACGAGACACAGATAGAATGTTCACATTTTTATAATAAGGAAGTTGTTCCAGTATTGGCAGAAACTACAAATAAGGATAGTACTAACTTAAACGAGGTTCAGAACAATAGTAGGGAAGGTCAGGAGACTACATTATTAAATTGTGATAAGGAAGGGGGGCCAACTGACTTAGTACCATGCAGTATACACTCCATGGAGAATTTTCATATTTACAATTTTACGGAGTTAGAAATATCTCCGGCTTTTTTTGGTTTATTTACAAAGGGGTTTTCCTTTGTACCAAAGAAAAAGCCGAAAATGGAAGAAGTTTTGATAGATATAAAATTGTTTACCAGAAAATTGAACCTGGGATTACTACTTCAGGACACGAATAATACTAATAGTGAAAAATTAAAAAGGAGAAGTGTGTTTAATCCCCCCCTTCATACTGACATTTTGAACTTTGAGACAACAATTATAGACATGGTAAGACAAGGATTTGTACCCAATGAGAAAACACAAGATTTTAGTAATTTAACCCCAGAGGAAAAGGATGTTCTTAAAAAACTTCAAGAAAATGAAAAGTTAAGAATTATGAAACCTGATAAGGGGGGAGGTGTGGTCCTTATGGACCACTGGGACTATACTAAAAAGATGTTGGAAATTCTGAACAATGAAGATAGATACAACTTAGCGTCTAAAAATGAGATGAATATGTGTTATAGGAAGATAGACTACATCCTTCAGGACAACTTAGTACAAGGGCTAATGGATGTAGACATGTATAACTACTTGAAAGTCCCTAAACCTATAGTTCCAGAAATATTTGGAATTCCAAAGATACACAAACAGGTTGACAACCCTCCTTTGAGACCTATAGTTACATCTCAGGGTTCAAAAACACAACCTCTGGCGATACTAGTAGACACAAAATTAAAACAATTTAGCAAAGAATACCCCCACATTTTAATTGATTCTTGGGATTTTTTAAAGAAATTTAATGATATCCCATATCAAGACAGATATTTGTTCATAACAATTGATGTAAAAGACCTGTTTTCAGTTATACCTCATGATGTAGGACTTACATGGTTTGAACATATGTTGGTGGATTTTAAGTTTCTGAATAACAATGATTTCAGATTAGTTTTAGAAAGTATGGAGTTAGTATTAAAAAATAATTTCATCTACTTTCAAGGGGACATATATCATCAAAAGGACGGTGTAGCAATGGGGTCGGCCTGTGCGCCGATATATGCCAATATAATAATGTTGTTCTGGGAATTGAATTTCGTGTTAAAATCAAAATACAAAGACTATATTGTGAAATATTTCAGATTTCTGGACGACATTTTTATTATATGGGATGGCACGACCCAACAGGTAAAAGACTTTATACAGTATATAGACAAAACTACACCGTTCCTTAGGTTTACGTTTGATTTAACATCAGACCAGAATATATAGAAAAGCATGTTTTTCCAATTCTTATGTCCACTTTGAGAGTGACCACCCCTTATTTTTGAAGAAAAATGTGGTAAAGGGGCAAATGATAAGAGCCTCCAGAATGACCAGTGACAGGGGTGAGTTTTTGGAAGAAATGAAGACAATTTACAAATTATTTAGTGAAAGAGGGTACCCCGACGGTCTCATAAAAAGGGTTAAAAAAGATGTTATAAAACAAAGAAATATTAGATATATGCCACTTTTAGGAAATATCCCTATGACAAATATGAATGTAAACACGAGTGGAAATGAGTCCACTAATACGATCATTATTAACAGCAATGATGAAAGGACAGAGAGTACCCACATAGGAAATACACCCCGGTTGACATTAACATACTTCTATGGGTTTGGTTGGTTAAGGAAAGGGATAAATGAGGTTTGGAATATGTTCTCCAGAATGACCAACAAACCATCAATATTTCAGGAACCATTAAAAATTTGTTATAGAAAGAACACAAATTTAAAGAAAATGTTTGAATTTAAAAAAGATACACATAGGGAACAAGGAGCAAGTAGAAGAGTGGGCACATTTAAGTGTGGTAGATGTGCCCAATGTTCTTTTTTGACAGGAAGTAAGGAACTATGGTTAAAAAATACAGGACACAAGTTTAGAAGTAATAAATATTACAGTTGTTATACGAAGGGGGTGGTATACCTAGCATACTGTTTGGATTGCTGGGCATATTATGTGGGGAAAACCGAAAGACAGCTAAGAACGAGAATATATGAACATATGAGAGATATATCAAAGAAAAATGAAAATAACGCATTATACAGACACGTTAGTATGTGTAAGAATGCAAACATTAAGTTTTGGGTATTGGAGGAAGTAAAGGCCTGTGATAGAGGGGGAGACTGGGAAACATTCCTGGAATTAAGGGAACTTATTTGGCAGATGAGACTGGATGTATGTTGCCATAAGGGCCTGAATGATCATATATCCATAAAACCAGTGCTAAAAATACTGGCCAATAACCCGAAACAGTGTAATAATGAAAAATGACATATGTAAATATTCACATTTGTGGACTCATTGACAATTGTCAATTATCTCATTTTCAATGTTTTATTAGGTTTTATGAGTGTTCATTATTGTTATATTTTATTATACACTTATTTTATCAAATTATATACATCATATTTAATATTCTATATTTAATATTTTAATGGTATATTGGGCATTATTTATTGGTAAAAATTAATATATTTAAATGCACATATATACATATATATTTATATTTTATTTATGTATTTATATTTATTTACAACTAAATGTACACCCTTGTTTACAGTTATACTCTTGCACATATATTACAATATTTATGTATTTATTTATATTGGACAAACATCTATTTAAATACATCTTTTCAGTACTATATCAACACACTTTATAGGAATGATTATAGGCACATTAACTTAGTTTATTAAATAATATTCATTTATATTAATATGCGTACCTTTTTTAAAAAATTGAGGGGTTGGATGAACATACACATACACACATATACATATGTATTCTTAAGTATGTGTAACAGTATTATATGGACACACATTCTTTAAGTGGTTTGCATTACAAAAGACAGTTTTTTACAAAACTACATACACCTTTAAAACTAATTGCATATACAATTAATTATGTTAATTGAACAACTGGCACTTCTAGATATGTATTTAAGAGCTCATCTGAATGGAATACTTAGATTCTGAAGAAGTCCAATAATCTATGGATGAAAGCGCGCTCAATCTCATGGTTTTTTGTAAGACGGGCTGGTGGTGTTGGTTGTTTGCTGTTATTTAGCCAAACCAAGAAACGGATTACCGGTGTTGGTTTATGGTTTATGTTGGACTTAACTTGTTTTAACTGTTTACTACAATAAATTTATTTGCAACTATCGGTGGAGGAAACGTTTTTTGATTTTGGAGGAAATCCCTTTATTGTGCGGGAAAGCGGACTATACATCTTTGTGTATTTAGCATTCTGAATTTGCCCGATGTCCAAACTGTCAAAGCAGACAGTGGTTATAATCCCCCCAGCCAACATTACGTTTGCAAATTAAAATTGCTTCCATTCTAAGGTTTACTGAATTTTAACCGAAATCAACCACGAACAGCAAAAATCTGTACAACGTTTTTTAAATCCCTTCAACTACTTCATTATAATCTGTGTAAATTTTGCATTCCACTTCACCTTTGGACCAGCTTAACTACCTTGGAAGAAAAACTTCCACAAATGCCATACCAACCAGAACGCTTCAATAACTTTCTACTGTCATTTTAATTCCTTCCTGGTTCCATCCCACATTCACAGAACCCAAAGTATTAAAATCATGACATCTACTTATTGCTCCTTCCTACCATCAGTTGACTTTATAGGTTCATACTAGGCTATCTGCCCGAGGGCATTTACAAGCCTAGCCCATCGTTTTGTGGCTTATGCCACCCCTTTAGTATGGGGAACTATACCCATTATTTTGCTGTGCCTCTGTCGAGCAGTGACACTGAGGTAATCCCTGGGGTATATCTGCGATCTCCCATCCATTGGTCAAGATTTCTCTTGAACAAGGCCAGCGAGGTGCTCTGCCTCACATGTACCGGGATTTTGTTCCACAGCATAGGGAGTCTTTGGGTGATGAATCTATCCCTCCAGCACGTCCTATTAATAGCCGTGTTGAGGTTTAAGTCTCCCGCCCTTGTGGCTCTGATGGATCTAGATTTTTTGAGGTGAAGCATATTCATCAAATCTGGGTTTGACATGGCCTTGTATGTTAGGCAAAGGTCACCTCTGAGCAAGCGTGGCGACTGAATAGAGCTGGAGTTCTTTCAGTCGGGCAGCATAGGACAGATTTTTGAGACTCTATCCTTTTGGTGAGGAACTTTTGTGGCCTCTCCAGCTGCTGCAAGTGTCGGGTCAGATACATTCCGAATGGGGCATTGTACTCAATCATTGGTCTGATGAGTGATGAGTAAAGGGAGACTATGACCTCCCTTGATCTAGATGAGAATCCCTTCATGATAAGGTGGGCAATGTAGAAGGTCTTCCTAACTACTTTAGCTACATGGGTGTCGAATGACAGACTACTATCAACCTGGGTCCCCAGGTCCCTGATCACTGAGCACAGAAGAAGTTGATTGCCACCTATTTGGTAGCTAGGGGTAACCTTGTTTTTCCCGAAGGGTATGACTATGCATTTTTTGGCATTTAACTTTAGGCCGTGGCTCTGGCACCAGTTATCCGTTTCTGTGAGACCCTTCTGAAGGATATCTGTGTCAGATGTGTTTTCTACTATGGCACCCAGTTTGCAGTCATCTGCAAACTTTGTCAGCCATAACCCTCCTGTGTTTGCTTGTACTTCGGAAAAGTAGATGCCAAACAAGAGTGGGCCCAGGACTGAGCCCTGTGGGACACCACTTGTGACAGGCTTTGAGTCTGACATGGCGCCAGCAACTCTGACCCTGTGGGTTCTGTCACTCAGCCAGTTTGCAACCCATCTTGTGATGTATGGGTTAACATTTAAGCTGATGAGTTTTTCAATGATACCCGAGGGGGGTATTGTATCGAAGGCCTTAGCCAGATCGAGGTAGGCTGTATGGACTGCCTTTCCCTCATCAATGGCTTTGGTGACTGTTTCGAAAAAGTCAACCAAGTTTAAAAGGCATGATCTGCCTTTGACAAAGCCAAACTGGGTTGGATCCAAAGTCTGCAAATTCCCTATGTCTTTATTTATGGAGGTCCATTATGATCCTCTCCATGGCTTTGCAGATAAGGCTTGTCAAGCTAATGGGCCGGTAATTTCCAGGGTCGGTGGAGGCACCGCCTTTGTGAAGTGGGACCACAGTTGCAGTGCGCCACTCCTGGAGTGCGTATCCAGAGGTAAGACTTTGATTAAACAGCTGTCCTAGCTGTGGGTTTAATTCCTCATTGAGTTCGTGGAGCACACAGCCGGGGACACCATCAGGTCCCATGGATGCTGTGTTTTTGCTTTGGAGAGAGCAGTTCTCACTTGGGCTGGAGATGTTTGGGGGCTGCAATCGTTTGGTATAGATATCTCTCCTTTTGGGGAGAAGTTTGCACTGAACCTGTCAGCCAGTATGTTGGCAATGTCTGTAGGATCAGTAATCTTCACATCATTTTGAACTAGTTCTGAGCATATCTGGGAGTTTCCTCCCAGGTTTCTAACATAGCTAAAGAAGGCCTTATGATTGTCTTTTGAGTCTTTAGCTATTTTTCTCTCGAAATTTGCTTTGGATGATTTTATGAGAGCTCTTAGTTTTTACTTATAGTGATCAAGGGTGTCTTACCTTTTAAGGATTTTGCTCTATCTTGTAGTAGCTTCCTCCTTTTGTTGTAGAGTTTGTTTATGGCTGGGGTCCACCAGACTGGACGCTTGCCTTTGGTACAAAGAGTCTTTGTTTTGCTTGGGATTGCCTTATCCATGCAGTCCTGCAGGTGCTGGTAGAAGGCATTTGTAAGTGATTCAGCGGCTTGAGTACTGTTTTCCGCGCTCGGGGGCCTTAAAGGAGACCACACTAGTCTTTAGAAGTGTGAAGTCGGCTTTTGAGAAGTTCTTTACTGTGGTCTTTTTATTTCAGGTGGGGGTGGGATGAGGACCTCCAGCGAGATTAGTTTGTGATCTGATCTCACCAGTGAGGGGTATACTTCCGGTGTTGAACATTGTGCTCCCATGTTCGTGATGATGAGATCAAGTATGTTATCTCCTCTTGTGGGGATGGTGACTAGTTGTTCCATGGCATTTGAGTTTATGAATTCCAGGAACTTTTGGGCTAGGGTGTTTGGGCTTGAGTAGTGTTCCCAGTCTATATTAGGGTAATTGAAATCACCTAGTATGATGGTGTTTGGTGATACATTTATCCCCTCTAGTGTTTTCAGGAAGGCCATGTGAGGTTCCTGAGTTTGTGAGGGTGGCCTGTAACATGCTACAATTTGCAGAATATGGTTAATTGCACCTGGATGGTCTCCGATGCATCGTGCGTTGCCACCAGTCTTGAGGTGTGGGTGTCCTTGATGAATATGGATACCCCCCCTCCTTTCTTGGTATTGTCCGGATTTTGGGGCGGAGCATGATATGAGGTAAAACCTGATAACGCTGGGGTGCTCTCAGGAGCCTTGAACCAGGTTTCTGTCACAGCACAGACATCGATGTTCTCCATACTGAGAAGGGCCTTGAGTGCGTGCATTTTGAGATTTAGACTTCTGGCATTGAGCAGCATTACCCTTAGTTTTTTCCTTTTTGTGTTCTAGGGTGGTAGGTTTAGAATTTGAGCCTTGCCTAAAAAGGCACTATGGGGTGGCAAGAGCCTTTGCCAATATCCGGAATCCCAGGGTGACAGGTGCAAGCCGTCCCTTGCGAAGCAGCATGGCTTGTCCAGCATGTCATCCCAGGCAGACAGACACTGGATCCCCTTTGAATGACACCAGTGTTTAAGCCAATTGTTAAAGCTGATCATCTTATCTCTGTATTGTGGCATCATTCTTGGTGAAGGTAGGATACTGCTCAAGGTCAGGGTCATACCTGCCTGGGCTACATAATCAGAGAGCTCCTCAATGTCTCTTTTCATGTAGTCCAAGGAGGTACGTCTCAGGTCGTTTACACCAGCGTGGACAATGACTGAGTCATATTTGTACCTGCTGTTGAGAGACCTGAGTGCTTGCGTTATGTGGCGGATTCTAGCCCAACAGGCAGCTTACTGTGACCTTCTCCTTACTCAGTCTGGTGAGCGGGACGTCAGTCTGACTATGGAGTCACCAATGACTAGTGTGTCTGGCATTGTGTTTGGCCTTAAGGGCTGTGACTGTTTGACACTCTGACTGTGAAGTCTATGTGTTGCAGGTGTTGTGTTCTGAGGTGGTGGTTGTTTGGGTGTCTGCTTTGGTGGCCTCTGCTGTTTTGGTAGATTTTTGATCAGAGCCTCCGAGTATGTCTTTGTGTGTTTATGTGTATGATTTGAGGTTGTAATGGTACTATGTGAGACTGGGTCTATAGTGTGTGTGGTAACCTTCTCCTCCTGACTGGTCTTGCCAGTCCTATGTTGAGAGAGCTCAGCCTCCAGTTTGGCCGTATAGTTGCATCTCTCGCATGTATTTGTGTTTTGTGGGAGGAGGAGAGGGTTGTCTGTGTACATGAGGCAATTGTAACATTGCCTCAATATTCCCAGGTTTACCAGCTGAGCAGGAGAGGACACTAGCAACTGATCCCTCGACATGCTAGAAGGACTAGACAAAAAAAACTTTGAGAGATTCCGGGGGACGTGGGTGACCGAGAAATGGGGGTTTGCCTTTTTGGGGTGCTATCTATAAAAGTACTGTAGGAGCAAGTGCTAGGTTTAACAGATAGAGAATAGTCTACTTGGAGTCAAGTAGAGATGATCTTTTTAGTTATAGGATACGCTGATTAGATCAGTAGTATAGTTCGAGGAAGGTAGTTTTAAGGGAAAATTTGAAGAGTGGACTTTAGGTAGCCCGAATAGTTTAAACCTGCTTAACCGGCGCTGCCCTAGTGTGCAACGGTAGCAGCTACACGCTAAATCGCTAATGCGCTAAAGGTGCTTTATAGCAGGGGGCTGGAAAAGACAGGAAATGACCCAAAATGGCCAATAAACTACAAGTTACTGCCTTAAACCACTCCTCTGAGGACAAACAGGCAGCTCAGTAATCCCTACTCCCACTAGTGAGTAAAGAAACTACCCCTTGACCAAACAAGGAAAATGGAGAAAACAGGAACCAAGACAAAGCCCAGGGATCAGCAAAATTTGATCACTGGAACAAACTATTAGAAAAGTATGGAAAACAAGAGTATTTTTTTTTTTTTCAAGTTTTTCAGATAGGCAGAAAATACAATAAATGCTGTGTTTTTCGACTAAATGCTATCAAAAGCTAGTACACTTGAGTGTATTAGCCTGTTATTTAACTTTTAAGCAAAACTTAAACAAGCAAGTGCAATAAACAATTCAAGCTATTAAAAACAGTAAAAACAGGTAATAGCAGAATAAAACAGGCAGAAATAGCAATCGAAAGGCTTAAAAAGTCGAAAATGCAGAAAAAAATACAAATCTGATTCCAGGTACCTCTTTCCACATTCAAAAGCTAGATCCAACTTTCTTGTTCTGGTTTTCATAGCCATTACAAATCACAGAGGCACAGTAACAAGATCTGTTAATCCCTTATTTACCCAACAACCTAACTGAAAAAGAATGGGTGGCAAGCTGCATCTTCTGTGGGCAAATTTTTGTTATCCAGGCTTGCAATTCCTTTTATACTTCTCTAGCCCACTGCCTCTTCAAATAAAATATCCAGGTTCTCGTCTCTCAATTACAGCCCACCACAGAACCAGGAAACAGGATAATGTTTTAGGGGTATAAAATTACTTGGAGATACTGGCAAGCATACATTTTAAATCTCCTGGATGCTACTGTATGCTTGCACAACAAAGGTTTTACACCATATGATCTCCAACTCCTAGCAATCCAGACCATTCCTTTCTAGCTTTCTGTCTTAATTGCAATAATGCCTTATATGGCCTAGTCACTAAAATGGTTTCTACATGCATGGCTCTCATCTAGTTCCACTTTACATTTAAAACTACTAGAGGCCTTTGACTTTCCACTTCTTTTACCCACAATGTATTTGCTTATACTGACCTTACTTTAACATGATCATCCTGTCTAAAGTCACATTTCCTTCTAGCCTGCCTATCTAGTGTAAATGGCAGAAAGCTCTAAATACAAGCAGAAACTGAATAGTGGGTCAGACACTAGAAGAACCAGGCACAGAATGGTGCGACTAACTGATGCCAGCTAGCCCATTCGAAAGGCAAAGTGCGACTGCTTCAGACAACTGCTATTGGCAAGAAAAATGCTAGAACACAGAATATGGACTTGCAATCTGAAGATGGTGGTGGTGGTAACCCACATTAGCACACAGGTAAAATCACACAAGGACGACACAGGATCCCTACCTCCCAACTGACAGAGGTGGTTAAGTCAGCCATCGGGGAAAGGGCTAGAGCCTAAACAAAACACCCTCACTACTGGGAAGCCTTTCAAGGGCAGAGACCACCTTCATGGATGAAGGCCCCTTTGGTCTCAGTACAGAGGAAAGAATAGAATTGGGACAGGTAGAGGAAAGCTTCATAGTTGTCTGGCACAAATGTAAAAATCTCAAAAAGGAAAATAAAAAAGTACCATTTCCCTCAAGCCTGATTGCAGGACAAACTCCCCTCACCTAGGACTTTCTTCCCGATCTCAAATTTCCTCACTAACCCACAGCCTTAAAACTTAATTCAGATACTCTGGTACTTGGGAAAAGGCCCACGGTAACTGCACTTTTCACCCAGAGTTCACCACCTCTGTGCCTGTTGCTACCCCTAATCAAATAAAATACCTCCATTTGACAAGAGATACTAGTAGATTTAGTACAAAAGCTGCAAAATAATATTTTAAACAAATCATTCTCATAGAACATCAAATGTCTTATAATATGCTTACATTTATTACTGGCAAAGGAAAAAAGAGAAAAGTAATGGGTAAAAAAAAAAAAAAAAAAAAAAATGAACTACTTGCAGGCAAGGCCTGAGACTACCTCCATTGACTTACACCCATTTAGAAAAGTATATGGCTCTGGTACAAATTACTAGCCAACCTTTTTTTTAATCAATATAAAACAAACCATGCTGGTGATCCACTGCCATACATAAAAAGAAAAAAGTTCTACATTTTAAATCTAAAATCCCTTTTCAAGAGCAATATCAAACGGCATTACAAACAAGAAAAAAAAATGAACACTATCAGGTCTGCTAAAGGAGCCCATGAACTTAGGCTGGTCATTGAAGCCAATGATAAAGTTATAAATCCTTCTTTAGGTATGTTATAAAACTAAAACTATATATTCATACATGTCTTTCACTGCTCTGAACTTATGAAGCTACCCTTTCTGATCTAACAGATACTGAAACTGTCCTTCCAAACTACTGCAGTGCCAACTTCACCCGAGACCTCCGTTCAGAAATGTATCTGAACCCATTACTCCCTCAATTATCTCAAAAGATAATTTACTAAAAAAGCCTAACCAAAACCAAAAATATTTCCTCCATGGGCCCTGACAATATACCTGGTTATGCTGGCATCATACAAAAGCTACATAAAAAAAAACGCAACAAGAGAGACCTGTGTGTGGTAAGATGGATAGCAAACTGGCTGAAAGGCAGAACCCACAAAATACAAGTTGGAGGTGCCTCATCAGAAATTATGAAAGTAACTAGCGGCAGTCAGCCTTAGCAATTGTGCAGCCAAACCTGGACCATATAGCAGGGTCCCTCAGCTGACCCTCACCTCCACTTATCATCCCAACCTTCCTTTCATGCTGGTTTCATGGATTTAACTTTATTTCAGATTAAGTATCAGGAATATACACTATTGCTGAACATTAAAAATAAAAGAATATGCTTTATTTATAGGCTTATATTTTGACATAAAACGTATGTTAAAATGGATATAAACCATTGAAACTCTTAGATTGCCACCAGATCCAATATAACCTGTAGCGCATCTCTCACAAGCTGCTTAACTCAACCACGCACTCAACAAAAGGGCCGGATTGATGGGCCACTGAGGCCCTCTACTTACATCATGCTTCATCAAGTGAGTGCACCCTGACTTACCAGTAAATATGTTCCTGAATTGTTTTAATACTGCCTGGATCTCCTAATCCAGAGTATGCCCCCCCCCCCCCCACACACACACACACACACCTCTCTCCTGTCTCCCTCCTTTTATTTACATCAAGATTTGCTGTCTTACAGATCCCATTTTGTTCATTTTATAACAACATTTTCTCCACAATAACATTTTATACAATGTTATAACAGTTTAAAAATGTTCTTCTTACTGACTGAAATCTGTATCATATCTCCTTACTACTGTTGTTCATTTGCGCTACATGTTATCCTGACTTCTACCTCTCTGCAAGCCTGCACTTATATTAATGAATATCAATTTGAAATTGGTAAAGTTGGCTGTTTGTATTTCTGACATGTTGAGCATGAAAATGGTCTTGGTGGATAAGTGCAATACCTTGGTTAACAAACTTTAAACAAAACAGGTCTTTGTAACTTGTACTCTATACACTCCGGCTTCTTTGGGATATGCTGCAGAAAAACGCCAAGCACACCTTGACACTTAAAAGCCTGGTAAAATCTTCTCACTATACTCACTAGCTCTCAACTCCCATGCCCATTGTCCTCGTAGACAGGAAGCACTGGACCAGTCAGTGGAGTTACGGGAAGACTGGGGGCCAAAAAGAACATGAACATTTTCTAGCTTTCGTTATCCATTCTCATGTCATATTATCCATTTCTTCCTTCAAGTGCTTCTTGCAATTTTCGCCTACACTCACTCTGAATTGTTGCAGTCAATCTGTTTTCACCAAACCACAAAAATCCGTTTAACTTCCTTAGAATTCTCAATATTAATGCTACATAATCTCAGGTTTATCCTTAAAAATGCCATTGCTCACTCACTACCTTATGACGATTTCTGAACTTCTGAAAATTTCTATTGATTTAACTGCTTGTTAAACTAGGTAAGTGGACTAAAACATTTTTTCTAGCCATATCACAGGTCACAAGATCAACAGTAAGGACTACATGTAGGGATAACTTAACAGTCACTAACAATCAGTGGGTCATAGAGTAGTACTAGGTTAACTGCCCTTGCAAGCCATTTCAAGCCTAGCCAGTTATCCCTTGTGAGACTCGAACCCTGCACCTTAGGTTTGTAAAGCAAACACCTTAACCATTAGGCTACCCTCCCAACTATATCATGTTTTGCAAGTGGGGAGTGTCCCGGCCCCTCTTTACCCCAAGCCAGTAAGCAAGGAGCCCCAATTCTCACCACGAACACCGGTGAGAGACTGTCACTAAAAACACAATAGATTTATACAGTATTTTCAAATGCAGCTCACTCAAGAGTACACAGGGAACATGCTCCACTGGACCTGGACTGTCTCTCCAGATCCCAAACAAGACCCACCTTGGAGCACTGTGTCCCACTTCCAAGTATCTGACACACACGGTATATTATATATACACATTACACGTACACACATTAATATATACATACATACATACATTATATTTGGGAAAGGCTGGCGCAGATTCACCAGCTATATCCCTCTCTACAGACTATAAGGTTGATTGCTCTGCCACCAGTCAGACTCTCGCTTTTACGAGGGGTAACCAATTATACTGTGTCAAATTAATACTGATATAAATAGCAGAATGTGACCGAAGCAGCAAGGCTTTTCTGAGTGGCCACACCGTCACTAAAATAAGCACAGGTACTCTCAAGATGTTAAAAGTAATCTCTAAAGACCAGACAAAATGAAAAAAAGTGTACTAAAATAGAAAACAGCTCTCCAATAAGCAGAGTCTTCACTCACAGGAAATATAAAAATAACAGTTGGATAGAATCTTACAGATGCAGAAAATGTAATACTAAACTAAATTTGCTGTACTTTTCTTAACTGAACTAAGAAGAAACTGTCCCTAGTTAGCTCACTTAGCATTGCAAAGCAAGATAAAACACTACACTACATACACTAACTGAACTGTACAACTAACTAAACTCTGATAACTGAAATAGAGCTTTTATTTCAGATTCCAAAGAAAAACAAAAAACAAACTGCTGTTGTCAGAGTTCCATCCTTCAGCTGGTTATAGAAGGACATCAGCCCTAGTCACTTGACTCTGGCACAACACACATTTAGAACTTTTAAGATTCTGTTGCAGCATTTTTAACATAAGCAATTTTTATTTTACAAACACATTTTTAATACAAGTATCTCTACAAAATCAATGCGACCGTCAAATATCAAAAGACATTTACAAAAATTCAGCCAACCATGCAGGCATATGCCACATATGTACTTCCTACTTCTTCCGGTACAGCTGGCAATACTTCACAACGTCACAGGGAGAATCAAAATAACTTGAGGAAACTCACACAATAGTAGGCAGAACCTCCGAAACATCTACAGTTTGTTCAGCTTTCGATAATACACTTCCTCCAAAACTTCTTCCCAGTCCAATCCAACCATTTTCTAGCATTAAGTTTCTGCTTGCCCCCTTTTTAGTATGGGACTTGAATCAGAGATATCCCTGCAATACATGTATGAGTCAAACTAAATCTTTTATTGTTGTTTTCATACATTCAGCCAAATTAAATCATTTTTCGATCCACTTCTGGCCACAACCACTCAGTACCCACATCTCATATTTTACTTTCCTGGGATTATTTTGTGCCCATCTCTGACTACAACAAGCATTTCTCTGGCATATTGTTGAATTGGTAGCATTCTGCCACAAGTCTCTGTGATCAGAAGTTCTCTCCCATTCCAGTCTCTGCTGTATATTTTTTATTCTTACTAGTGTGCTTTCATACTGTCCAAGGCTTTTCCACAGTGAACATAAAACCCCACTTCAGAGAGAGACATAGTGTTCTTTTGTTTCTCTAGCAGTCTTCAGATTAAGTCTGGTCTTTATTATCTTCAGAGACTGTAACTGGAGTGTTACACAAAATCAAAGAGTTAAAATCAGACCAGTTGAGTTGAAAACTCTGCTGTGCCCTGAGCAGCAAACAGCAGGTGCTCACTATGGGAGGATGTGCAGCTAAAACGCTGAGCCACACTAAAGATGCGAAGCTACGTGATGGAAAATGCTGCCTGCTCCACTAACTACATTAGTAACTACTATGGCAGCAAGACTACCAAGTAAGAAAATGCTTTGCATTTTGCTGTAGTGTCTGTAAAACAAATCACTGGGCCACATAATGATCCGGTCATAACCTAGTATGGGGACCCCTGAGGAAGTGGGCCCTATTGGGCCAAACAGGTCCAACTGGCCTAAGACCGGCCCTGACCAGTGGTATCCCACAAGGCTTGGTGCCAGGAATCTCTCATTTTTGGTAATTAAATCTCTGACCACCAGAGAGTCATGACCTCTGGCCAAGAGTCTGCAAATGAATGCAAACTTATTTTAAGGTCACTATGACACCCAAACCCTCAAGAATGAGCACTCAATTAGAAAACTGCTGATGTACTACAAATGAGCTTAAACTAAATGTTAAAAAGGTGAAGTATCATCACTTTTGCTGGACAACTCCTCTCCTCATCCTATACTATAGGCAACATACAACCACAAAATGAAAATGTAGTCAGGGACATGGGTATTTGGACTGATAGCCTCTATTTTGATGGTTGCATTTCCATAGTCAGGAAATCCTTTTGTTTAACCCAGCTTAATTGCCAAAGGAATAAGCACCAAGGTCTAAAAAGATACTCAATCCCTTATACTCAATCTCTAACCATACCAATTATGGAGTACAATGCTCCCTTTGAGCTACATCTCACTGTACATATCAAAACAATACAAGAACCCAAAGGTCCCCAACCAAAAATAACAGGCCTAAAATCCCTGAGCTACCAAGACATACTAGAAAGCTCTATTCCTTTATTCCCTATCATAGGCTTAAAGAGAATTTTCAGTCTTGATTACAGCACCATTAGATACCAGATGGGTGGATACAGGCTGTCCAAAACAAAGTCCAGTATCTCCAACAATACTAAAACCAGGGCAGCTCTGCAAAGTAGAGGGAAAAAGTCATAACTACAGCCCAGCAAACTCAGGTTCAATTAGTGACAAAGGCATTTGAGGTGCTGGCACTATCCCAGTGGTGGAGGGGTAGAGGTGATGTTTGACCTGGCACTCTTTCCTTCCACTAACCACACCTCTCTGCACTCAATTGCATAACCCCCCCCCCCCCAAGCAATTGAACTTCTACACAATCCCCAGCCTTAGAGCAAAGATAGACTGTTAGCTGTAGGAGAGGCTGTTCAGTCCTGTTATGCAGCACCAGGTCTGAGTAAACTAAAAAGAATGAAGCATGGAGCAAACAAACAAACACCACCACAAAATAAGCAGTTTTGCAGAGGAATATAATTAAAAGAACACTAAGTGTCCTACTAAATTAAATTAAAGCATTTAGTTACAAATCATGCAGCTGCCCCTTGAAAAAGTTAAGAGCATGATAAGAATGATATTAGAATATCACAGAGACATGGAACTATAACTCACAAAAGATTTTTTTTAATTTAAGACAGTAGTCTTTACTTAAAGCTTTATATTCAAATCTACACCAGAAAAAGAATATACTCATTGGCAAGTCATTTTAAAATCTAATGCCACAATATACCACAAACAATTATTGTTTGGTGCCATGTCAAATCTTTTTGAGTTCTCACCAAGAGTTTTGTAGATTGTAGTCATACCTTACAATTCCTGTTTTTAGCAGTTCAGAAAGCATCAACTGCATTGAAATTCAACCTCCATGGGGGGGGGGGGGGGGGTGGAGTGCATTCCTCAGGATATTACGATATATTATTAAAGATCTTCAGCAGGACAACTCACCTGGTTAATTTTCTGTACGACTAGATTAAATTTATCATGATACACAAAACTGTTTTCACTACAAGCAGGTTCATAGGCAAGTACTCGGCTAGCAGTAAACAACTTGACCATTACGCCAACCCCAACCGCTCACTTATTTTTTCTCAATTATCCTTCTAGTGATAGCAGAGCATTTTTGAGACGATTGGGCAGTAAGTTATGGCAACCTTCTTAGGTACTTTTTTCTCATAACCTTGTAAGAAAGTTTCCAAGTTTCACAGGGATTTTTACATCCTTTATTCCTGCCTATAGGTTCCAAATTGGATATGCATAATAGGGAAATATGTAGTTTTATCATCAGAAAACTTACTAAGGCACTCCACTTTGAAGCCGCCTTGGAAAATCTGAATCTTAAGCACTTGGTCTTAAGCTAAGTAACAAGCAATACAATACTGAAAAACTGAAGTCATTAACACACACACTATTAGCAAAATCAAAAATAAATAAATGAACTGTAATACATTAAAAAGGAGCTCCAACAGCTAATCAAAATAATGGAAGTCATTGCAAGCCAGCATGCTGGTAACATTCAGCATAATTTTAAAAATAAACTGGGATAGAACTGAAAAAAAAAAAAAGCAAAGCTATTCCATTTAGTTTCCTTAGACTTATACATACCACAAATTCTCATACCAGTACTTCAAAGGAACCACAGAACAACTTGCACAATCTTCTTTTCCTCCACTGACAACAGAAGTCATCTGGTTTCATTCAAAGTGGCAGTGTAATCAAACACATGAAAACCATCAACAAGGTGGTGACCACTGTAATTCTTAGGTCATTAAATTTAACACCAGTACTGCCAATACAGCTCCAACAGAGCAGAAATAACATGGCATAGTTTGGGTCACAGCTTAAGTAATAAAATTACATCTTCAATGAAACAGCATTCTACCTGAAGTCTATTAGCAGAAACATTCTGCAGGAGGATGGGAGTAGATAAAAAAAGTTGACAGTCGAGACTGAAGGCTCACAAATTCTACAACAGACAAAAGAGTTTGTTTAGCATAAATGCAGCAGTTACAATTTTAAAAAGTACTACATAAGAAGGAAAGAAAAAAATGTGATTAGAGTATGGGGAGATGAAACTTCTATGCGCATAATTAGAATGATAACACAAACTCATCTAAACATCAGTGAACTCTTCAGCATTGAAAAAAAAGATACAAATTCTTATGTACAAAAAGTATCTGATATCAGACCACAAAAACATTCGGGTCCCTATTTTCATATCAGTATTCGCTCTTACACATATCCAGAATTCCTTGTGCCAAACTGGTCTCTGCGCATATTATATATACATACATATATATCTCAATAGCTTGAGCAAAACTCTCTTCACATTCATAAACTTGGGAATCATTAATCAGCCAGTAATCATCTGATACAGCTCATTTCCAAAAGACTAAACACAAGTACAGAAAGAAAAATGCAAATAATTGGATGCTTTATATGTTGATAAAACAAAAGATCCTAGAATTAAAACAAAATTAAAGCAAAATCTAAAACAGTTCATCACAGTAAAAAAAAAATAATAACATATCACCCTTAGTGAATAATATTTTACTGCTGAAAAAGTTGTCAGCAATTCTAAAGGAGACTTTTGTTTACTTCACACAAGCAACAATGTATAACCCTTTTTAATACCAACACCACCACAGCTTTTAAAATCCACATTATTTACACTTAATTTATAATAAATGCAGTAATCAGGCTAGTTTGTTAACATTTTAAAATCAGTAAGAAAATTAAAACACAGAACTCTTCTAAAAATCTGAATAGAGTGTAGCTGGAACTTTTTTCAAGTATAAGTGTCTGTAAATTTAACAATTATAAAAATACATAAAAGTACTGTCAAACATAAAAACTCTACACACAAATTTATAACCAATATTTTCCCCGGACTGTCATGTTATATAAAATGACAACCTACCATTAACAGCATGTTAACGACAAGTGTATGTAGCAGCCCACCCAAGTTAAATACTGTACAGTCTACATAAATATACTGCATGTAGAAACAGTTCCAGGAAAAAAACAGCAGCTTTCAAAATGCACTTCTAAGACTTCATGAACAAGGTCAAAACTCACAACTTCCAGTTTGGAAACTGACAACTTCTACAAGTTCCCAAATGGATGCTTTTTTTCAAATCTCTTCACCTGCTGGAGCAGGCAAGGAAAACTGAAAAAAGTCAAGTCATCCAGCAATGAGCTAACAGCAAACTGATTGTTAATATGGTCAAATTCTAAAAGGAATATTTCACATCAGTCTTAAAAAAAATCATACTGCATGTTAATAATTAAAAATGCTTTCTAAAAGGAACATTCCACATCAGTCTTAAAAAAATTCATACTGCATGTTAATAATTAAAAATGCTTCTACCAGCAAATAAATAAATAAATAAATAAATAAATAAAGTATACTACACAGCATCATATACTACTGCTGCATCTCTGAAATCCTGTAAATTTATTAACCAAATTTCCAAGCAAAGCTTTTTAAATACAAGAACAATTAAAAAAATAGATAAACTAGTTCAGGTTTCACACACAACCAATGCCTACTAGCAATAACACAATTTCTGTATTGAATATGCTACAACAGTGCACAACTGCAACATTTGTTCACTCATCAATTACAGAGCAACATTTATAAATATTTGCAGTCTATGATTACATAATCCCTTATACTGTGTTTACACCTATCTAGAAAGAAGACATGGCACAACATACCCCCAACAAAGATTTTAATAAATAAAACAAATGACTTAATGATCCACAGATGGAAAAAGTTGACTAAAAGCACAGTTTAGTTTAATGCGTTACAGCTTTATATTCTGTGTATAACAATACAACACAAGCTATCTTATCTGTTCCTTACTACAGGCATCAAAGGGCAGAAGACCGCAAATAAAGAAAAACAAAGGCAAGCCTCAGTACTTTTCTGTACTAATCTTCTCTCTTCAGATAAATGAAGCATTGTTATCACTGCTCCATTCCCAAAACACAAACAAGACGAAACCTATATGTTTAAAAAGATCACTGAGAATCCTAAAGGCTATGAACAAAAAGTATATTATGTAAAATGTTTCCATTTTATCAACAGGCAGTATTCTGCCTGCATTTCTTAAGTACCAATCAACAAGACCTCTTCCAATGGGATAACATTTAATATTTCATGTAGATGAATCCTCAGACCACTGCCTCATACAAAATGCCACTTACACCTGTACCTTATAGCAAGGCCAAGTACACACCATGCATAACAAGGCAAGGTCACAAAGGAGGCCTTCCCACAAGATATTTAGCTACATCTTGGTATACACTCAGCTTATTTCCAAATCCAGAGGATGGGGGCATCATAACACCTAAATTCGAAGTCCTTCATTT